>NC_090924.1:169131851-169216851 GCF_040938575.1 Ambystoma mexicanum
TTTGCCACGGTTTGTATGGCACTGGTAGCGGCTCTAATAGTCCCATGGATTTAGTCCTAGATGTCTTACATTGAGCACAGACCGCACAAGTTGACAAATAATCCATGACGTCTCTGTACATCGAAGGCCACCAGGACCAGTGGCAAAGAGATTCCAAGGTCTTCTGATGACCCGATGTGCTGCGACAACTGAATCATGAGCCCATTGCAATGTATGAAGCCGTGCAGGACCAGGGGGCACATAGACGCGTCCCTAAATGAAAGGAAGACCTCCCTGAATGTCCAGATTGAGAGAAGAGACGTCAGACAGATTAGCAGTAACCCACTCCTCGATGATGGAGCGTAAAGTAGGCTGGACAGTACAACCACAGACCACATTATCAGCAAGGGAAAACTAAAGGGGTAGACCTGCACTTCAAACCCTGATCCTTCAGGTATAGTAAATAAATATCCAGAGATTGGATCAGTAGAATGGAATGACACTCTTTAGTACAAATTCATATTTTATTAAATAAATTTATCATATGAAATAGCAATTTCTCAATAAAAAATTCATTAAAAAATTTCATATCCACAATCATAGCCACATACAAATCGCATTCATACATTTACACAGAACACAACAACCCATGATATTTCACTTATCATTGGGTTTTACGAACACAGCTTCTCACAGCTTCACATTCTCACCTGGTGGCTAATAGACCCATGTATACGAGTGTTAGAATGGGGATGTTTTCTGCATCTCGTTATACATAGAGGCTTACCCCTATGGCTCATAGATGTATGTGGGCTTTCTTTTGGCAGAACTTTATGAATGAGACATCAAGTGTGCGATTTATATGCTGCGTCTTGTAGTGGTGAGACTACGATGAATGGTTTCGAGCTACACCATGAACACATGTAAGTGTGGCTTTTTGTGTGTGTTTTAATAGGGGTTGAAGCTAAATTCTTGAGCTTGACACATATTTTGAAATATATGTTTGGATTGGTTCCACAGGTTGAGTACTGGCACTGATTCCAGTGGAGGATTAATATCCCACATCCCGTTCACTTCTCCCTGAATTGGAACTTGGGGGTGAGTAGGGATTTAGTGTGTTAAGAAATCTATAACGCACTGTGACATTATTAGTCATCGATTTAAAGAAATTGGTATGACACTCTGTTTTTATGATTGTTTTTAGATTGGTCACGGGCCCTTACTTATTAAGAACTGGGCGAAGAACTCTTGCTTTGCTTTACGTCCTGAGGAAGGTCTCCGACAAAACACGTGTCGACGTTTCTGTGTGACAAATACCTGACCCAAAAATCTGGTGTTATATACACCATGACACCTAATGCTAGGGACTGGGTCTATTGTTCAATATAAATGAAGCTGTGTTCGTAAAACCCAATGATAAGTGAAATATCATGGGTTGTTGTGTTCTGTGTAAATGTATGAATGAGATTTGTATGTGGCTATGATTGTGGATATGAAATGTTTTTTATGAATTTTTTATTGAGAAATTGCTATTTCATATGATAAATTTATTTAATAAAATATGAATTTGTACTAAAGAGTGTCATTCCATTCTACTGATCCAATCTCTGGATATTTACACATTATCAGCAAGCAAGGGAACAGAAACCCTCGGAGTCCGTTGATCCCCTGATGATTGTCTGGATAATGCGTCTGCAGGAACATGCAATCTTGCAGGGCGATAGGTTATGACGAACTGGAACTGGGAAAAGAAAAGATGCCACCGAGCCTGTCGGGCGGTAAGACATTTCATTGTCTTGAATGCCAGTAAACTTCTGCGATCCGAATATACAGTGACTACATGCCTGGCGCCCAGGAGATGGTGTCGCCATTCCATAAAGGCCTCTTTAATGGCAAGCAGTTCCCGTTCAGTAATGGGATAATTACATTCATAGGTTGTAAGTTTCCTGGAAAAAAAAGCAACCGGGTGTATCTCTCCTGTTTGAGCGCATGTTTGCGAAAGGATAGCACCCACAGCGTACCCCGAGGCGTCAGCTTCCACCAAGAAAGGATTATCTGGGTTGGGATGCTGTAATAGCGGAGCTGAAGTAAAAGCCTCCTTCAATGAATCAAAAGCTGATTGAGCAGTATCATTACAAGAAAAGCGGACTTTTGAGCTAGTCAGAGCCGTAAGGGGAGCCGCAATAGCTGAGAAGGAATGAATAAAGCGCCAATAAAAGTTAGCAAACCCCAAAAATGATTGCAGAGCTTTGACTTTAGAGGGGATAGGCCATTCTAGGACGGCCCTGACCTTGGATTTGCTAATTTGTATGCCCTGGTTCGTAATATTGTATCCTAAGAACTCCACTTCGTTGGAATGAAACACACATTTTTCGGCTTTTGCATAGAGATGGTTGTCTCGAAGCCGCTGGAGAACAATAGAGACATGATTGACGTGTTTGGTCATTGAAGTCGAATAAATAAGAATATCATCGAGGTATACCACGACAAATTGGTCTTGTGTGTCATGAAAGACACCGTTCATGAAAGCCTGAAAGATGGCAGGCGCATTGCAGAGTCCGAAGGGCATCACTAAGTACTCAAAAAGGCCGAAACGTGTATTGAAGGCAGTTTTCCACTGGTCTCCGGCTTTAATGCGAATGAGATTGTAAGCCCCTCTAAGATCTAGTTTGGTGAATATACTAGATTTGCCCAATTGGTCGATAATAGTTGATATCAGAGACAAGGGGTATTGGTTCTTGACAGTCACTTCATTGAGTGCTCTGTAATCAATGCAGGGGCGCAGATCCCCTTCTTTTTTAGGGACGAAAAACAATGGTGATGCGGCCGGGGATTTGGAAGGCCGAATAAACCCGGTAGAAAGAGCTTTATCCAAATACTCCTTTAGAACCTGATCCTACTTAAGGGACAGTGAATAAACACGACCCGATGGAATCTTTGCTCCAGGTATCAAGTCTATCGGGCAATCATATATACGATGTGGTGGCAGGGTTTCAGGCATACCCTTATCGAATACATCGTGAAATCGTGTATGTTCAAGAGGTACCGAGTTAGTCGATGTCCCAGTAATTGCCCCAATACAGGAAGACAGTCCTGACAGAACTCGACTAGGTTTTTCGTCCACGACTCCCAAGGAAGACAAGCAGGTACTGTTACAAAAGGTAGAAGGGAATTGAACCAGACCCATAGCCCAGTCGATCAAAGGATTGTGCAATCTGAGCCAAGGAATGCCCAAGATCACTTTATAGACGGGGGCTTGAATTACATCGAAAACGATGTCCTCAGTGTGTCCCTCGGTTGTGGTCATGGTAATAGAGGTAGTTTGTTGAGTCACAAGTCCAGAAACTAGGGCTGGCCCATCAACAGCGCTTACATTCTCGGGGTGCAGTTTTTCCACCAACACAATACCATTTATAGCGGCGAAATGGCGGTCTATGTAATTCCCAGTGGCCCCGGAATCAATTACCACAGAGACTGGGAATGAAGTCCTCAAACTCCCAGAAAAGGTAACTGGTAAATGGAATAATGTGGTTTGTTTTTGACATGAGGAGTCCAAAGCTGTATTTCCCGACGTAAGGACTCTATTTACTGTCGGGATTTGGAGTTTCCCGCCTTCTTCTTTGGCTTTTTTGGGCATTCGGGTAATAAATGCTCCGAGGAACCACAATACATGCACAAATTGTAGCTACGACGATATTCACGTTGTGCAGGGGTTAACGGCCCCCGGACCGCCCCTATCTGCATAGGTTCTGGGGTGGGGACACCAGCCGTTGGAAGGTCAGGAACAGACAGCGGTACAGTGGGTCGCTTCTCTCCTTTACGTTCTGCTCGTCGAGCGTCGATTTGGAGAACCATATCCAAAAGGTCGCTGAAAACTGTGGGAACTACAGGAACCGTTGAAAGAGTGTCTTTTAGTTCCTCAGAAAGGCCTTGATAACAGACAGCCGTTTTTTTCTCTTCCGGCCAATCGGTTTCAGCCGCTAACTGATTGAACCATGCCAAATAAGAGAGCAAGGGAGTAGATCCCTGCCGCAACTTGAGCAGCTCTAGGTCGGAAGCATGTGAGGTATACCTGGTATCAAAGACCCGGCTCATGGTGGCCAAGAGTGCATCACAGTTGTACAGCACATGACTGTTTGATTACAGGAGGGGATTTGCCCAGGCTGTGGCTGTGCCCCCTAAATGAGACAAGATAAATGCTGCCTTAGTGGTAGATGTTGGAAAGGATGTAGGGCGACGCAGAAAATGCAATTTGCATTGATTGATGAAGGTTCTGTAGTGTTTAGGATCCCCCAAGAACCGTTCCGGCGGAGCCAAAGGGAACTGAGCAGAGAGCACGATAGACGGGTTTTCCTGGGCTTGTGAAAACAGAAAAATAATGTAAGGCCGGGAAGCCCAAAAAGAAACACACCAACACAGGTTACAAAGAACATACAAGTGCTTTATTTAAAAGCTACAACAGTTACCAAGTCAATTGACAAACGGATAGCTATTCGGCTCTCAGAGTAACATAACGAACTTCAACGAGGGTTCGATGCGTTAGTGAGAGAGACCGCCCAATGGAATACTTATGTCTTTTATACAGTTCGTCCAGCCCTTGGCCAACCCTCTCGCGGGTTAACCATTCCATGAGTCGGGCCTATGGGTTCTTTGCCAGGTCAATCCTATAATATATGCATTTCGATTAGTTTCACTGATATAGTTGTACATTTACATATAGGTCAACGGTAGGACAAGGTCTCAGTTCGCGTCCCCGACAAGTGGCCTGCAGGCATATTAATTATTCATGTGTACGGAGGTCACAACGGCCAGAATCTTGTTCAGAAGGTCATTCGGCCTCCATTTTGATGTTCAAGGTGACTTCCATATAACAAGAGAACCTAAAATGGCGGCTTAATCCAAGATGGCGACTTACATTACTTTCTCTAAGGTCAAGACCTTGCTGTGGAGTTTGTTCGCATATGATGTTTAGCCAACTTGGAGTAGGCCAATACACATAAAATTGTTACGAAAGGGAGGCATAATATTGTTTCAATTCCGACAAACCCTCCTTTTGGCCTATGCCAAGTGCTAATATCATTTCTACTATCTTTGTAAATAACTCCATACACTGTCGTCCATACATCCTAAATCATTATCTGTAATATCTATAGCCATTAGGTCGTTCAACAGAACCTCTTGTAACACAAACTCTTTAGATGCTGTATCTGGGACATATATTTTGTACCCTATTGTACTCACTGCCTGAGCACAACATCCCCCTAGCATTGCACATATACTAGGTAGACACTGGAAACAGCAACAAAGGAATAGCAGGATTCCCAAAATAACCAGTATAACAGAAAGCACCTTCCAACCCCAGGATCGTAGAGAATCCCAGAACCAGGCACTAATATTCCAATCTCCCACAGGAACATGCACTTCAGAACTAAGGATGTGCAAGTTCTGTATTGCTTTGAAAATTGTTGGTGAGGAATCTGGTACGAAAACACAGCAAGCGGACCCCACTAATTTGCATGCTCCACCACGTTCTGCCAAGATGACATCTAATGCCATCCGATTTTGGAGTGCTACCAATCTTATTGCTTTCTGTTCTAGTGTCATATTGTAGAGTATATCCGTGGTCCGGTTGATGGTTCTCTCCAGTACTCTTGCTAGCCCCCTAATATATTCAGAATTTGCTATCTGTCCCCAAAATGGCACAACAGATTTTGCTATATCTCCCAATACTTGCCCAGGGGTATCTCCGTTCTCGTCCCGCCGTGGGCGAGCCTTAGAAACTTCCAATGTACTAGTTATGAATACCCCAGGTAACAGGATTCCTAAATAACAGGTTCCTCTCCAATCCTTGGGCAACCAGGGAAATGCTGAACTACCGCAAATGAAATAGACAGGCCCCCCTACATACAGAGGCCTGTTCTCCCCGGTCAAATTTACAAAGTTCACACAACCTTCAAAGTCTCCCATTGACCGAGTGCCATTTCTTTGTACACAAAAGGGGACTGAATCGGGGCTATGGTTAATAGAGTAGGGAGGAGGCACAGCATCCTTATTGCGTATCGGAGCCATTTTAAAGGAAATTAGAGTTTGAAAAGGAAGAGATAGTTTATCAGATGGCCTAATAGAAGCAACATTAGGTTTACTTCTATTTGCAAAAAGCGAGCATCCCAGGGGAGTCAATTCACGTTTCTCAAAGTCATTTAAATTAGTTCTATCAAAGTTCCCTGAGATGCTATCATTCCAACGGCCAAAGAATAGCGCTCTAAGAGAGGCATAGCAAGCAGTCGTTAAAGGTTAAGGGTGAATATACCATCCTAGCCCCTTGTTCCCATGTGCGGTAAATGAGTGCAAATCCAGCAATTACTCTTATTAAAAATGGCATGCGTTAAATTCATTATTATCATTAAAGTGTTATTATGGTACTTTCGTCTATGCTGGGAGTCTCTAGGTGACAAAGTATGAAGGTGTACAGAGGGAGTTAAAGTAGTAGGTACAATTTCAATTGGCAGTAGAGGTTTTAGCGGGTAAATTTCATCGAAGTACCAAAGTCCCACAGCAGTAATTATACAAATTCCTATTACTATTAACACAACACAGCAATACTTTTTCGGGGCCCAGGCACATTGTTCGTTGTCCGAGTTGGTCACCCCCTTATTTACAAGTCCAATGCGAGCAGCAGCGGTGGAGGTGGCAGGCATCGTAGTTTCTCAATCGACGACCCCAATGTTCGTTGCTGGCGACACTATGGTCGCGCGACTTCTTGGTCCTTCCCTATCCCTAGCCAGCAGAATCCCCTTTTTTTCAAAAAACTTTCTTTTGCAAGAACAAATCTCTCAATTACTCTCTTTCTTCTCCAATTGCACAGGCAAAACCCGTACCGTAGTCCTATTTTCTTCATCGAAGGTCGTAGGTGGTGGTACCCAGTACTGTTTGATCCGGAAATAGGGTAACGTCACTTCCGGAGGGAAGCAACGTATCGGAGGCGACGGAAGTCGCAGAACTTGAAACAATATTTTCCAGAACTGACCTTCTCAAAGAGTGTGGAGATGAAATGGACTGTTCCCCAAGCTCCACGGGCTCAGAGAAATTCTCCGACACACTCACAGCGCTGTTTGCTACTCCAGGATCAGAGATTGTAGCATCAGCGAGGCGTTCTGCTTCTTCTGTAACGTGTGGCGTCGGGTGAGGAAGTTTCTTGACATGCGTCGCGTGGATCCAATGCTTCTTTCCAGCCACCCGTACTGCTGTCTGGGTGACCAACAGCACCTGGTAGGGTCCCCGCCAGCGAGGCGCAAGACAGGAAGACCTTTCGTAGGCCTTCACTAGGACCCAACTTCCAGGCTGAATATCGTGTCCTGGGCCCGTAAACCGTACAGGTAAAGCTGATTGGACCTGATGATAAATGAGATACAGATTTTTAGTCAACTGGTTACAATAGTCTACAAGCAATACATTTTCGACATCCCTCAGGGTTTTGGGCTTCGGAAAGGCCCCAAATGTTAGCAGGTCTCCCCATTATTACCTCAAATGGAGAGAGCCCAGTCTTAGTTTGAGGTGTGGTACGCATGGCTAACAATACAATAGGTAAGGCATCTGGCCATTTGAGTTTGGTGCCGGCACATGTTTTGGCAAGCTTGTTCTTTAGGATACCGTTATGTCTCTCTACCAACCCAGCACTTTGAGGATGCCTAGCTGAGTGAAATCGCTTTTCAATGTGTAACGCTGTGCATATCTGTAAAATTACTGCTGCAACAAAATGGGGACCGTTGTCCGACCAAATTACCCTAGGTAGCCCAAATCGTGGAAAGAATTCCTTTACCATAGTCTTTGCAATGGTCATGGCAGTAGTATCCTTAACGGGGAAAGCCTCAACCCATTTACTAAAGGCACAAATAATCACAAGAACATATTTTAGATTGTTACACCGTTCCATCTCAATAAAATCAAAGTGGATGACCTCGAAGGGGACAGAAGGGGGGCCAAAGCTACCCCTTGGAGTTACTGTCCCCTTCCCCACATTGTGCTGTAAGCAAATCATACAATTCTGAACGTGTCGCTGTGCAATCTTCAAAATTTTATCATTCACCCAGACTTGTTCTAACATTTTCGTGATCTGTTGGGCGCACACATGCATAGGACCGAGTGCCATCGTAACCATTGCCAGCACATATGAATCAGGGAGCAACCATTTCCCTTCAGATGTATCCACCCAACACCCATCGTCATCCAGTTTCCCCATCCCTTCAGCCCACCTTTTAGATTCTTCTATTGTGGCATCAGTTTGGATATCTCGCACAGACCCAATACCTTCATCCATTACATAGGCATCTTTTGTTTCCCTTCGATCATACATGTCTGCTCTAAGGTCTGTGGCCGTTTGCCTGGCTATCTGGTCAGCAAAAGCGTTCCCTTTTCCCACATTATCTATGATCTTACGATGTGCTGCACATTTCATGATCGCTAACTGACTAGGGAGTGAGAGTGCCGAGAGCAATTGCACTATCAGGGGACCATGCTGAATCTTGGTCCCATGCGAGGTTAGGAACCCTCATTCTGACCAGAGCCTCCCGAAGTTGTGGGCCACCCCAAAGGCGTACTGGCTATCAGTATATATGTTTACTGTAAGCCCTTCGGAGGGTTCGCAAGCTCGGGTCAACGCTATAATCCCTGCGGCCTGCGCAGAGTTATGCGGAATTCTCTTAGTTTCAACAACCGTACTCAATGTAGTAACTGCGTAGGCAGCTGTAGATGTACCATCGGGGAGTTTGAAGCAGGAGCCATCACAAAACAGCTCCCCTTCTGCATTACCCAAAGGAGTATCTATAAGGTCTATCCTGCCCTTTGTTTCCTGTTGAGTGGTATACAGGCAGTCATGTAATTCCTCGTCACCGCGAACAGTATTTTGCGGGAAAGGTAGGAGTTCAGCCGGATTCAGAACACAACACCTCTTAATTTGAATGTGAGGGGCAAACAGAATTAATTCAACCTCGTCAGCCATGCAGAGGTGAGGTGTTGCGTTTGGGTTTTATTCAATAGAACATCTACAGTGTGAGGTACCATCAAAATTAAATCATGGCCTAAGACCATTCCCTCACTCTGTTTTACAAACGCAGCAGCAGCAGCGACAGCTTGCAAACATCTTGGCAAAGCGCATGCGACAGGATCAAGGGCGGAAGAGTAGTAGCCGCACGGCCTATTCTTCCCTCCGTGTTCCTGTGTTAACACAGCCAAAGCACATCCATCACATTCATGCACAAACAACAAAAAGGCCTTGTCATAATTTGAAGTACCCAGAACCGGTGCAGAGCATAACGCAGTTTTGAGAAGCTCAAATGATCGTTGATGTTCCGTTTTCCATGGCAGCGGCGAAGAAATGCCCTTCTTTGTCAAAGCCAACATCGGTTTTATCACTAGTGAGAAGTTCGGGATCCACAACCTACAGTAAGAAGCCATACCTATTAAGGCTCTGACTTCCTTCTGTGTATTTGGAACAGACATGCCAGAAATGTGTTTTATTCTTTCAGGTGTCAATCTTCTCCCCTCCTTTGACAGGAGGTAGCCTAAATAGGCGACCTCCTGACAACAATATTGAAATTTCTTGAGCGAAGCTTTATGTGCCTTCTTTACAAGCACTTTCAGAATCTGCAGCTAAAAGTAATTCATCGACATACTGAAGCAATGTACATGTAGGGGGCAATTCAAGGGTATCAAGCTGCTCTTTCAAAGCCCTACTATAAATGCTTGGACTTTCAGTATACCCTTGAGGTGCACGAGTAAATGTGAACGAACGTCCCCCCAAGGTGAATGCAAACAAATATCTACTCTCCTTGTGTATAAGAATACTGAAGAAAGCATTCTTCAGATCCACAACACTAAAGTGCGTAGCTGTTGCAGGGATCATTGTTAGTATTGTTGTTACATCAGGCACAATTGGAAATTGTGGAGCGACAACTTTGTTAATAGCACGTAGATAAATTATAAAAAGGTATGGGATTTCATTGTCGCCTTTCTTGTATACAGGTAGAATCGGGCTGTTACATAAGCTACCTGCAATCTCTTCAATCACTCCTCGATGCACAAAATCGGAGACAATGCACTTCAAAGCACGCTCGCCCTCAACTGTTATTTTATATTGCGGAATGCGTGGTAGTTTAACTCCATGTTTCAAAACTATTTTAACGGGTTTGATCTGTAACACCCCGACATCATTGTCGTCAACCGCCCACAAACATTCGGAACAACGATAAACTCAGGAGGCAATGGTCGAGTCAAAAACTGAGAATTGGGAAGTTGCTGTGGTGAAACCGTCAGTCGCACTCCGTCAGAGGAACAATAAATTACTGCATTCAATTTCTTCAACAAATTTAACCCCAGCAAATTCTCTTCACAGTTCGAAGTCAGCAGGAAGGGACAATGGTCCGTGAAGGGACCCAAAGAAACAGACACCGGCGAAGAAACCGGGCAAGCAATTGGTATGCCAGAAAACCCTACTGAAACATTTGTTTGCCCTGACAGTGGAATGTTTGGAACCCGGGAATGATCAATGGAGCACTTCTGTGCTCCAGTGTCTATCAAAAACTGATGTTTCCTATTCCCCACTAACAATTCAACGTAGGGACCTTTCTGATTAACGGGAATAGGTGAAGGTCTAAACCCTGCTTCGGGCAGTCCTAACGAAATAAAATGTCATCGGAAGGAAGCTCTTCAGAAAGGTAGGCAGCAGAAGGGTGATCAAATATGTTTCTCGTGTCCACACTCGAAGTCTGATTTTCCCGTGAAAAAGGTTGCTGAGGATCTTGCGAGAACTGACATCTATCAAGGACCCCCGCTCCGGGGCGACCTCTAGGTCGTCTACCCATACTCCCAAATTCATTGTGTGACCTTTGGCGAAGGACGGGGCACTGTGCTCGCCAATGACCTTCCTGGCGGCAATAGGCACATTGATTAACATTCACAGGACCCAAAGGAGCGTTTCCTTTCGGGACATACTGACCTCTGGTCTTTGAAATACCTCCTCTGTGATTTCTAACAATTTGTTGTAACAATACTTTAGTCTTCAAATCTCCTTTCCTCTTCTCTATTTTCTCTTTTTCATTATTAACACGGTTCTCATAATACTGAGCCATGTGCAAACCTTCAGATTGGGATTTCGCCTGCCAAGCGCTCTCAGAGGACATAATCTGTGAATGGATGTCGGGCAACAATCCACGTACAAATTTGTCCACAAACAACCTTTTCCCCGACTCTGTGCCCAAGTCCTGTCAACTGAAGTCAGAGAATACCTGTTCGAATCTATTAAAGAACTCGGTGGCACCTTCAGTTTTTCCTTGAACACAGGCCGTAAGCTTGTCCCAAATAATTCTTTTCTCAGGAATTATGGTTTTCAATTTTGCAACAATTCTATCAGGCAAAGTAAGTATTACCTGCAGTGGCTTCTCACCAGCTGGTCTTTCCCCATCAACCCTAGTCATGTTAGCCCACGTATCTCCCAACCCTGGCACATCGTCTATTGTTCGAACCTGCTTCCATAAATCTACGGGCAGGAGTACAGGGAATAGCAAGTCAATATCACTTAAGGTGAACACAGAGCACTGCAAAACGGACTCTATTTCTTTGTAGAATCCTGTCGGGTTTTTCCTAATATCGGGAATTGATTGTCTAATAGTGTTCCCTTCCTGTCGTGAAAACAGGATGTGAACAAATTGCGATACATAATGTGCAGGGATGTCCACAGCGGGCGCACCAGTCCCAGCCTTAGCGGGAATCTCAACCTTTGGGACAAATGTCGGAGGAACCTCTCTCATAGGCAACTGAGATATAGGTAACTCTGACTGCTTACTAAGCAACAGAGCCAGGTCGAGTGCTAAGGCAGCTGAAGAAGTGTCGGGTGAAAAAGCCCTCTTGCAAATACCCAATAACTCTATAGGACAACTAACCTTCTTCCTCACACATTCATCCTGCAGGTACTGTACCATTACCTGAATCACATTCCTCTGCATTTCTACTGTATACTGACTATACGTGTCATATACTTCATCCGGCGCTATGGATGAATCCGAGATCCATCGAATCGCATCTTTGGTACAAATTCGTACTTCCTCAAATGCCGATCGACGACACGGAACGAACCGTTTCTGTACATACATACTGTCGTCTTCACCATGCTTATCCCGTAATTTTTCAAAGTCCCTCCTATACTCAAACAATCTCTCAACATTCCATGTACTTTCTCCTCTGTGTCCCTCGAAAGCGCTAAAGTATTTAGATCCCTCACTCCTTGTGGGAGATCTGTATTATGTAATCTACCCCACATTACACATAAATGAGTCCCCAAACCTTCGATAAAAACATTTTTCTCGGGAAAAATGCCCATATTTGATAATGTGGAAAAAACGTTAGCTTGATCACCTCTCTCCATACAGTGCTTAGCCCATGCAAATAATCCCCATTTCTTGTCTGCAGAAACAGTATTTCGAGTGACAATCTTTGACCCCGCACCCCGATCAACTTCAGTCAATACAGAACCACTCGGGAGCGGAGGTGTGGGCTAATTCAATGAGGGTACAACTATCGGCGCAAGAGGAAGGGGTGGTAGGATAGGCGGAGGAACAACAACTAGAGGAATAGGAACAGTAGGTTGTACAGGGGGAACAGGAATAACAGCAGGAATGGGCAGAGCCCCCGGGAGAGGATCATATGGAAGTGGCGCAGAGGCACCAGGACTGCATTCGTTTAACAATTTTTCAATAAATTCTTCAGAAGCATGAAAATCTTTAGAGGGATACATTTTGTGGATATCGAGTGAGAAAGCCCTATCCATATTTTTGACTGACTCTGAATCTTTTTCTTTATCATATAACAACGCCTTTTCGGCATTTGTTTTATGACGGCGTGCATGTTTATCCCTACTTTTAAGCTGCTGCAACGCTTCTTTTTTCCAATTCTGCAAAACGTCGAATGCTGCAGGTCTGGCCTTCTTTTTTAGTAAGACCGAGTCTAGGTATTTAATACGGGGGATCTCGAAACTACCATTGATTGGCCACTGAAATTCCGAGGCAGGTCTGGTTTGTCTGTGCCAAATATCATTAAATACTATACTTCCAATGCCATACTTACAGTACATAGTACATGCCGGCAACCCCTCCTGTGGTGCCGGGCGGCTAAATTCCAAAGATTGTCGATCGCTGCGGAACAGAGCCCTAAAGCAGTTAGACAATTTCCCAGGCACTTCACAAAAAATTGGTGTTATCTGGTCAATAATTGTGTCTGCAGATACAATACGCCACATTCAAATTGTCAGGGTTAAATTAAGAGTCGGGTCATGACTGCACCTGACCAAACCTAAGGTGGACCGTACGGTTTACCAAAGAACTTACCTAACAAATTTTACCTTGTGTTTGGTGGTTTCGACAAATCTGCCCGCCTCAAAAATGGACCCTCGTCAAGATGCCGTGTCAGACCACACGACTATCGTCCAAAGATCGGATCGTGCAGCGCTGCCGAGGTATCGCGTCTCGTTCGGTCGGGCCCGCAGTATCACACCGTCCGATCCCGGTTCGATAGTCTGCGTCAAACTTCAATGATCCGGCATCAATCTTGAGGGTCCCTATTCGGGCGCCAACTGTGAAAACAGAAAAATAATATAAGGCCGGGAAGCCCAAAAAGAAACACACCAACACAGGTTACAAAGAACATACAAGTGCTTTATTTAAAAGCTACAACAGTTACCAAGTCAATTGACAAATGGATAGCTATTCGGCTCTCAGAGTAACATAACGAACTTCAACGAGGGTTCGATGCGTTAGTGAGAGAGACCGCACATTGGAATACTTAGGTCTTTTATACAGTTCGTCCAGCCCTTGGCCAACCCTCTCGCTGGTTAACCATTCCATGAGCCGGGCCTATGGGTTCTTTGCCAGGTCAATCCTATAATATATGCATTTCGATTAGTTTCACTGATATAGTTGTACATTTACATATAGGTCAACGGTAGGACAAGGTCTCAGTTCGCAACCCCGACAAGTGGCCTGCAGGCATATTAATTATTCATGTGTACGGAGGTCACAACGGCCAGAATCTTGTTCAGAATGTCATTCGGCCTCCATTTTGATGTTCAGGGTGACTTCCATATAACAAGAGAACCTAAAATGGCGGCTTAATCCAAGATGGCGATTTAGATTACTTTCTCTAAGGTCAAGACCTTGCCGTGGAGTTGGTTCGCATATGATGTTTAGACAACTTGGCGTAGGCCAATGCACATAAAATTGTTACGATAGGAGGCATAATATTGTTTCAATTCCGACAGGCTGCTGTAGGAAAAGCCGCACTAGAGGCAGATGCAGCCGCAGTTTCCCCCTGTATGGGTGGAGCAGCGATCAAGGACTGTATTTCATTAATCCGCTGTTGAAACTCGCTTTTCATGGAAGACATTTCCATCCTTAATTCCGCCAGATGACGGAGGATCTCTGCCATGGATTCGGAGGGTTCCATCATTGTGGCTTCTAATTCTGTTACTCACCGCTAGTTGAACAGGTCGGGCGTTGTTCGACGTTTGGACACTAGGGTAGAGGGAGCAGCTCTGGTAAGCCTTCAGTCTAAGCTGGTATGTTCAAGATATTGAACTCTCCAGAACCAGACCTCCTCAACCTGAGGAGCTCTTTAATGCAACACACCCCTTTGTTGTTTGAGTTAATACAAGCAAAGGAATTGGTTACCCAAAAGAGCGGAGATACCCACCCCGCTATAACAAGCTGTGGAAAAAAGGAAACACTGTTACAAAGCAATGATTGGGTAACACAACACAAGTACAGTGTTTGCAAGAGAGAACAATACCTGAAAAGGAGGCTTGATAAGGCTTGGTAAAAGGTATCAAGAAGAGTAGTTGAGAGGCAACTACTAAGAAAAGGGAAAAAGAAAAATGTTGGGTTAACCTTAATTATGCCCGTACAGAATCCCAGAATGTACAGAATATAGTTGGACAGCTTACCCTAATAGGAGAGAGTTAGAGATAGGAAAATCAACGTCAGGATAAAATAAAAAATAGGTAATTAGTATGGGATACTACCCCGAACGGCACGAGGGACGCAACTAGGTCCGGGATGGTGCACTGGTTCAGGATAGCGTTCAGGTGCACAGTAATCACTATGATGCTGAAGTATTCCAGTTAAGTTGATCCAAAGGAAAGCAGGGCAGGCACAGTAACTCTAATCTCAATCCTGAGAAAAATGCCCAAGCCACAAATATACAACAGTACTGACAAAGGAGATAGATAAAGAAAGAACAGTCTTACTTTAGGGATGAAAGGCAGCAGTTCTTCTTAGGCAGCTATGAAACGTGATGAATAGAGATCTCTGGGCGGCTGGGAGTTCACAGCGCCACTTGCGCAAGGCTGGAGGGTCTGGGCGGCTGGGAGTTCACAGCACAGCTTGCACAAGGCTGGAAGGGGTTGCTGTGATAAGGAAATACACTGCGGAGCCAGCGGAAGGGAAGTGTAGGATGGGGCCCGGAGGCAAGGGGTTCGGCAGACGGACGAGACCACTGTCGAAGAAGCCGAGTCGACAAATCCAAGGAACAGGCAAAGAAGGGTCAATGAAGGAAATCCAAGGTCAATATACAGATCAGCACAAGGTAAGTAAATCCGGTAAAGTAACGCTAATTAGAAGCAGCGTTCTGGTCTCCGCTGGCTTCTTTTGAACACCTCTTAGGTGTAGGGGGGGCGGAGCCTATCCCGCCGTAAACATGACAGTGAAGTCACATGACTTCCACGGATTCGGGACTGTGAGAACGGGAGTCCCCGTCTCCATGGTAACCTCCAGCATTGCCATACGGCGGAGGCACCGAGGCGAGGGGATTTCGTAACACACTTCACTTATTTCACACTCTGGTTCCCAACATATAGGCAACATGGGAGTGGTGCTTGAGTTGGGGGCACTTGGCTCCTCCTCTACACTCCCCCTTCTGGGCGATTTATTGACCACTCTCCCATCAGTCTTCACACCTAGACATCCTTGTCTAAAGAAATGCTTCTTTGGGACCCATATTTTATTACTCCTTTTAGGTATCCAGCTGATTTCACATGCTCATCCTTGTTCCGATTCATAAGCATGCACTGTCCACTTGGACTGCAGTAAATAAACTTCCCCACATATTTCTTGTGATCCTTTGGGTACAGGAACTTCATTCCCTCAGGTGCATGGATGCTGGCCTTCACATAGTCTCTGATTTCTTCATATGTTAGTTCTTTAGTTTTCCATCCTGATTCAATATCAATCAGGATCTTCATTCCGATTGCTTTCTTTGCATTCTTCTTACATTGTGTGATAGCCAATCTGATTACACAAAATACAAGCAAAAGCATCACTGTCAGGGCTTCAAGGACCTTAACATATCTGCCAGCCATTGTGGAACCCATGAAAAGAGTGATCCAAACCAACTATCATCAGCAATGTCTTCCAGTTCGTCCACCATTTGGATGTGTAGCTTCGTCAGCATCTCTATGGCCTCTGTCAAGGTGCCATTTTCAACATCATGAGATGGTGTGAAAGTGCAACATGATTCTCCAATTTTGGCACAAACACCTCCATTCATGGCTGTGATCATGTCCAAGATGTATCTGTTCTGAAGAGTCATCGGTCATATGGCTCTCAGCTCTTCCTTGACAGTGTTGAACCCCTTTATGGGAGTATTGATTATCTACAACAACTCCCATCTGGTTATTTGTAACCACGTATTATTGGCTGCTTTCTGGATCCTTGGCATGAAGATTAATATGAATATCGATGAAGTCTGACTGAATAATCTGTGCTCATATGGAATGGAATCAAAAGCTTCTATTGACTTGGCTGAGAAATACTTCTCTCTCTTCATTCCATTTATCAGCTCCACAGATCTCTTCTTCCTCAGATGAGTATCTGCTTTTAGGAATCACAAATGCTGGAACATGAACGTTCACTATAGAACATAGTCCTCCCCAATCTTTGGGCAGCTTCATGTAAGCTTTGGATCCACAAGCCCAGTAGTGATCCATTATCACTGCTGTTCCAATGCTCATTCCTGGCACGTCAAATATTCAACCACAATTCTGGTTCTCTCCAACTTTTCTGGTGCCATTCATTCTGAAACACAGCTTTACACTTTCCAGAGGCACTCTCTGTAAAGGACCTCCTTTCACTTTGACCCAAGTCAATTCTTTAGCAAGTCTCAGCCGTAAAGCTTTGCATCCATTCTGTACAATGTCAATGGTTGATTTGTAGAAACCAATGACTACCCACGCTCTGCAGATGACCACACCTTCATCCCATCCATCTGGTGAAAGTACTGATCCCGGCCTCTCTTGGCCCTCTTCCTGCTCCCACCTGTGAGGCTACAAACCCTGGGGTCATCTTCAACTCCACACTTTCCTTCTCCCTCACATCTCTGATGTCTCTAAGAAGTCACATTACCAGCTGCACCTCCTCAGAGGTATTTTTTATTTTCTCTCCTTCCCCCAGAAGCTAACGGTCTCCAGAGCTCTGGTTCTCTCTAGGCTCGACTACTACAACAGCCTCTTTCTAAATCTGCCTGCCTCTACACTCCGCCCTCTCATCCAAAACAGGACTGCGAGACTTGTCCTTGGCCTCAAGCCCAGGGATCGTATCTCTCAAGGACTGACATCTCTGAACTGGCTCACAGTGGCGGCAAGGATTAAGTTCAAAACCCTCTGCATTGTCCACAAGGCCTTCTGGGGCCTGGGGCCTCAATACCTTCAACTCTCTCTCTTCCTAAATATCTTCCTTCTCGGGCTCTTGGCTCATCCGCCTCCAATTCCCTCAGGGTTAGTCGCTTCTCCATGTAGCGAGTTGGTGGTAGATCTCCCTCTGGAACAGCCTCCCTGCCACTCTAAAACTTGAGGAGAACCATCTCTGGTTCGGGAAGCACCTGAAGACCTCCCTCTTTGCTTCTGCCTTCTCTCCCCGTCTCCCCTACTGATCTGTTCTCTCTTGGAACCTTTGAACCGGCCACCCTCTGTCCTCCAGGCCCAGGCACCTGCTCACCCTGCCATCCTCTTGCACTGACTCCAGGACACGCCTTGCACTGGGGCCTGTAGCTCTACCCATACAGCCCCCTTTATTCTTCCTTTTTTCTTCCTGTACTTATCAGACCTACCCTGTTTGCTGCCTTAAACCCAGCACTTGCCACTTGCTGGCTGCACTACCACAGTTTGTTGCCTTGATTATTTATTTATTTATTATTATTTATCTGTTTCTCCTTTGCTCTGCACTTTCCACTTCTCCCCCTTCCATGCACTTTTCCCCCTACCGCTCTCCCAAGCACTTGCACATTCTCAATGTCACTGGGCCTAGTAAGATCGCTGTTCTTTTCTCCCTCCCTTGCCTTGTCACGCTCTGAAACACCTGTGTACGAGCGCAATGGAAATTAAATAGCAATTCAATTAAATTCAATGCATATAATGCAAGAGGCAGGCAATGTACCCATCCTTTCTTCAATGTAAGCTTCAATTTAGCTATCCTTTCCTTAAGCAGGCTATTGAGTTGCTCGCATACTCCATTGGCTTGTGGGTGATAAACTGAAGAAAACCTATGCTTTATACTAAGCAACACGCTGATTTGCTTGAATACTTTATTTACAAAATGTGGGCTATTATCTGATCTTAATACTTCACATATTCCCCATCTGGGAAATACTTCTCATACTAATAATTTCACAGCGCAGGTGGTGTCAGGGTGTGTGCAAGGGCCTGCTTCAATACACCTTGAAAATTGACATACTGCCACTATCATATATCTATATCAATTATAGGTCTGCAGCATATTGACATAGTCAAAGTATAATGCTGAAAGGGACCATTAGGTCCCAGGATAACTCCTCTGACTGTTCGCAACATGTGCCCAGCAGTAAAATTTGACATACGATGAAATTTACTACATAAAATGCAATGTGTTCTAGCAGGTTTGGTACGAACCAGTCCTCTGCAATAGTAGCTGCAAGGCATTCTCTAGTGACATGTGCAGGATAATGCAGCTGTTCCAATGCCACCCTCAATAAGGCTTCAGGCATCACCAGTTTACCAGTGCTTCCCTGTCACCACCAAGCTTCAGAAGGGGTTAAAGAACACCCTTCCGTGTCCACAGATCTTTCTCATCCTGTGGTGCTTCCCCTTGAGCTTCCATCAACTGGGTTTTAGACAAGTTATTAAAACTTTTGTTCACACTCATCATCACCACCTTTCTTTCATTCACATCAGGCGTGTCAAAGCTCATTATTTCCACTGAATATGCAACTCGTTTTGCTTATTCGTCTGTGGCTTGGTTTCCGAATGAAATAAAGTCTGCATCTTTAGTGTTTGCTGCGCACTTGACTACTGTGATGCTTACTGGGCGGTGTAGTGCTTTAATTAGTCTGTCCAATAATGCAGCATGTTGCACTGGAGTGCTGTCTGCTCGGAGGTAGCCCCTCCTTTTCCAACATGCTAGTCCTGCATGTACTGTCGACGTCACAGAGATGGAGTCACTGTGCACCATACTTCCTGTCAGCCTGTGCTGAAAAGTGAGATGGTAGTTGTGCACTTATCAACACTTTGAATTCACCATTAGCCCTGAGTTTTACCACAGCGGCACCTGTATATCTCTGCCCATCATTTTGATCGATTTTTGAAGAACCGTCAATAGAGAGAATTTCCCCAGCTGCTAATGAAAGTTCATTCACCTTCTGGATCTCGTCATAAAATTCCTCATAATGTGAGCAATCATGTGCATGCTCGTCTTCTGCCAGTGGTTCTGATATAAACATGGCAGGGTTCACTACTTTGCATCTGACTATTTTTATCCCTGGATTCAACATGACCATCTCATAGGCAGAAGCCCTTTCAGACGTCAAAGTACCTTTGGGTTTCTCTAAAATAGCAAATAAAACATGCTCGACAAATAACGTCATGGAAAACCCCATCACTATGCTGGCAGCTTTCTCTATAGCGAACGCGGAAGCTGCCTGCCAAAGATTGTTCACAAGGGAAATGACCCATCATTACTGGGTACAGATTCCCACTGTAATATGCTAGAGGCTAGTACCCCAACGTTGTTCTCTGCGTGAGGACTGCTGTAATGACTGTGTCATTTGTGTGTGAAAACAAAAAGACTTCCTCAGCATAATTGGGAATCGCTAAGACTGGAGCTGTGCAAATTGCCTTTTAAAACTCATCAAACCCTTCCTCCATTTCCTCAGTCCAGGCAATCTTTTACCTGGGTTGCCTGTGCCTTTTTCAGAGCCTGTAACAAGGGTCTTATATATGAACTATAATCGAACACCCATGTTCTAACACAATTACATAGTCCCAAAAACCTTTGCATGTGCTTTATCATGTGTGGCTTGGCTGTTTTCAAAATAGCCTCTACCCTCTCAGTTGTAACTTTATTTCCTTCATGCAAAATTAACTGCCCTATATATAACAACTCTTCTTGACAATACTGCAACTTCTCCTTGTCTACATTATATCCCTTCTCCGCTAGAATAATCATTAGCTGAACTGAGTCCTGTCTGCACTCTTCTTCTGACGTGCTACAGACTAAAATGTCATCCATGTATTGCAAGACAACACTTTTCCCTTTCAACTCAATATTGCATCCATCTGAAGGACCCTATTGAAAATTGATGGGGTAATCTTGTACTTTTTAACTTATTCTGTCTGAACGTAAATGATGTCAGATCTTGAGAAAAACACATTTTTCAAGTCAATCACAGTGAAATATTGTGCCTCAACAGGGATACTACATAAGATCATAACTGAATTAGGAACTCGACTCGAGGGAACTCGGCCTCTACAATTTGATTAATTGGCTGCATGTCTTGCACTAAATGCCACAACCCCCCCCCCCCTTTGTTTTTTTCACAGGGTACACTGCGGTATTGCATGGTGACTCTGACATCACTAAAATGCCTTGATCCATCATGGCGGATATGGTCTTAAAAATACCCTGATGTGCCTATCGAGACATGGGATGACGACGTGCACAAGGCAAAATTGCTCCTGTATTTAATTTAATCTTAACTTCTCCAACCACCTTTTATAGGCCTACGTCATAAGGGCCTGTAGTCCATAATGAAACTGGCACTTTCACCATGGCTTTATCAAAAAATGTGGGACACTGCCCTGCTATCATCTTTTTCTGGGGAACTTTGCGTCTTATTGCCTTAATCCAATAAGTGATACGCACTTCAAATACTACTTTGTCATCTGACGTGTGGTCTCTAAACATATCCTCGTCTGTGACGTCCGTCAACCTGTAACCCTCTCCAATGGCAATCACTGTGCTCCATGTCCTGCCATCAATATCAACTCCTTCAAGCATAGCTAACTTTCCTCGCACTGTAGCTGCTTGTAATTCTAAGGGAAAGACTTGTCCCCCATCTTCATCCATAGGTATTCTCGGTCTGAACAAAAATTCATAAGGTATTCTCACAGTCTTGCCCACTAAACCAGGTAGCCATGTTAACAAAATGTGTACCCCATTGTGAAAGACCTCTGGTTCTAACGGTACCCCTTGTATGGCTATTTGTCCTGTAAATGCCATGATAAATTCACTCACGTTTAAATAATGCATTCCTGGAATTGAACATCAGTAAAAGAAATTGTCATATTGAACTTTGTCATTAAATCTTGGCCCAGTATATTAACTGGTGTCTGCCTTGAATACAATAATGGCACAGACATATCACATTCTCCTCGAGAGACAGGCAATCTTTCAGTAAAAGGAACTCTACTTATAGCTCCTGTGAAACCTTGAGCATTCATGGCATTTCCTGATAACGTAAATTTCCCCTCCCGTATACATGAGCGTGTTGCACCCATGTTTTCCAAAAAAGAAAAATATTTGCCTCCTATAGTGACGTCAACCCTCAGATCCTCTTGAGGATTGGGAGTCACAGATAGCACTGAACACATCAAGGCACCCAGTGAGCTGTCCTATTGTGGGTACATGCTTATTCCTGTGCATGTGAAAGGATTCCCTCTCTCAACAGTAACAGCCCCTATCCGAGGAGTGAGTAATTGCACTGTGTTTGGGCCCTGCTGTATATGCATGGGTGTGTACTGTGACTGCCCTTGCAGTGGATTCAATGGTGCTTGCTGTGGTTGCAAAGCCTGTTGCATTTTTGGTGCTTGTGCTTGCTGCACTGTCTGATTTTCAGCAAACCTGTCCCTTCTTTGTTGGCTATATGAAGGTGTTAGGAAAGATTTCTTAATTGTGGGTAATTTTCCTTCCATGTGGCAACCCCTAAATGTTTTGCTGTTGTTTTCACCAGGATCTAGACTTTGCCAGAGAAGTGCAGCTTTCTGCCGCACTCCTCTGGGCTTTCACTCCATTCTTACGGGGAAACTGACATGCCCTTAAGACAGTCAGTACTGGGAAACGTTGTTTTCCGTAGTTTCTCTATCATGTTGCAGCTTTCGCGCAACATGGCACAAGAGGGCACTGTCAGCTAAGTTACTGCTCTCTTGGGTCTCTAGTCTTCTACAGGCCCTAGATACTCTCTTTGGATTGTAAATGAACGGTGCAAGTGAATCACGGACGGGATTGGTGGCAGCGATCGTTTCTTGTGTTTTTGAGCTCCTTTTGGCGTTTTAAGCGCGTTTCTCGTGCTTAGCCCAGAATGGTGGCCTGGCTCCCAAAATGGCCAGACCACGAGGCTCGTTGTCCTGTCCGCTGACCGTCTTGCCCCCTTCACCTTCCCCAGATCGAGCCGACCCGGGGCCTTCCTTATTTGGGCATGTACTTTCCCGCGAAACACAGATGCTTTCGCGGGCTTCTACAGGCCCTGTTTGTGCCTCCAGGATGTGGGCTGGGATGTTTGGTCCCAATACACATCCTGGGTGCCAGAGAGTCTAGGTGGTGTGAATGCCTGGGACCTCCGTGGTCCGTGATAGGTCCCCGTACGGTGAGCATGTTTTGTCAGCAGATCTCCCATTGGGTCCCCTCCGTTTTGGCGCAAAGGGAACCATGGATAAGAGGGGGCTGGAAACAACACTACCAGGTCGATCTCCTGAGTTCTCACGAACAAAGGAATACAGGAGCTAAGTATCCTGCAACCACGAGGCTGAACCGAGGAATCTCTGGTGACCCGCTGAAGGACTGCTCCTCTGCACTGATGTCACTTTGTGAAACCCTTTCTACTTCTGATCGAACGAGAAGGCCTGTACTGGTACTTCGACCCCTTGGAATAGTGGGAACAACTATTCTCGGCATCTTCACCATCTCCTGCACGTAAGCCTTCGGAAGTGTCTCTGGGCCATCCAGTTGACTGACCAGCCTACCCAGGAGTCTTGAGCTGTAACCGCCGTAAGGTTGTGTTGTATTACAAGTCCTTGCCACTCTCACACGATTTGTACACTTGGCATTCCCAGGTCTGAAGTGACTAGTGTACATTTGGCTGAAATACACACGGCCGCTCCGTTGCCCTGCTGTGGTAACATACTGTGCGGGTTCACTGCGTTTGGGACATCCTCAACTCAACTTCTGCTGCTGCGGAATCTACACGATGCCGAGACGTCCCCTGCTCGTATCTGAACCTGCCAGCACTGAAACTGACGCGGAGAAGCCTGGGTCTGCTTGCATCGGGGACCGGTGAGTAGCATCGCTAGGAACTGGTCGCCCTCCTGCAGGAGCCCATATCTTTTCCCCGCTGTGTCTAACAGCACACCTTTCCGTACTCGCGCTCTGCTTCTACCCACAGTGGAGGCTGCGCTTGAGTCACGGAGCTCTGTTCATCTTCATTTGTTCACCGAACTAAACTGCCTGATTCCCTCGAAGAGACTCCCCTTTTTGCCCATTGGCACCAGCGTGTGCAGGTACTTTTCAGCACAAGGCTCCACTCTTCGTAGGGCTTGGACTTCCTTTTAGTTAGGTGCCTCTGAAGGCGGACTGGGTCTAATTATTATTCGCAATGCCTGTTTTCCTCCCCATCTAGGTGGTCTACACATTTTGTGCGTCTAACTCGTTAGACTCGTTTGTATTTGTATATATATTGTATTGGTTTGGTATGTGTTGGTTTACTTGAGTTTTATTGTGATTTCTCGCTACGGTCAATGTTACAAAGGCCTTGTAATAAATGTGTATATATTTTTAATAAAACACCTGCTTGGAGTAATTTGTAAGTGTCCTTGCTTTGTGTGCTCATTGCAGGCTTTCAGTCACCCTCACCCCTCTTGAGACCTAGTCTTGACCGCCGCGATCGCTACCTTGATTGGTCTGGCTTGTCCAGGGGTTACCCTGTTCCAAGAAACTGGGCTGGCCTTCTGAACTTCTGCCCCTCCAGGACAGAGTTCAGAAATCCGTCTTAACAGAAGGTGGATAAGCAGTCCCCACTCTTGAGAACTGCCCATTCTGCACAAACCCTTGGCTCCTACATTGTTGCGCTAGTTGCCCTGTCATTCCACGTGTCCAACATGCAGGAGGGAGTCTCCTAAATTGCCCTGCCTGCGTGCCCTGATTTTCATTCTGCATATCTTGAAACCCATCTTGGTTATTCTGGAAATGTCCCTGATTATTCTGGAAGCCTCTACCACAGAAACCTCCTCTACCCCTTGGTACGAATCCATTATTACATTGGTCAAACTGCCTCTGGTTATTCACTTGTGGCATACCTGCTGCTTGCTGCGATTCTGGCCCTTATCCACTAGTCAACATCGCCCATTCTATGGTGTATTTTTACAATTTCTTTTGCACTAACTTTGCTTCCTCAACTTTCCTAACGTCATCTTTCCTTTGATTTTTCTCTTGCAACAATTGGCAATAATGCACAATGGTCAGCTGTATTTATGACCACAGTTTTGCTTCCAAACCCACCAATTGCTTGAGCTGTCTTTGCACTTGATCTGGCAGCCATTTGCATAATATATGGTAAAATACAGGTATTGATTTCCCCCACAGTTCCCGTGTTTCCAAAATCCATTTCTCCTGAAAAGTCTGAATGTAAACAAGAGGATCCTCCCCTTCCTGCATCTTTTGTGCCATTATAGCTCCCATAGCTGATGTATCTGGATATTGCACACTAAGCGCTTTCCAGACTGCCGCTCTACAATTATTAAACGGCGTACCATCGTGAGCAGCGTTCTGCGCAGTGACACTTGCGTATCCGGCTCTCAACCAAATGTCATCAGCTCTCTCCCCAAGGATAGCGGCTAGAAGACCTTTAATGTCTCCTATGGCTAACGTGTTTCCTCCTGTCATTTTCTCTAATTGATGTATACATTTCCCAGCACCGGAAGTCAAACTAAGGAGTTTACACCATAAATTATCCTTATCCTGGGGACCAATTCCGTTGGTGATGGTGCGCGGTACAAATACCTTTAACATTTAACATTTATCCATCTGTGGCCAAGGTATATACTGCGGCCTGGCCTCCTCCTTTCTCTAACAAAGGAAACTGTGAAATCCCAAAATCGCATTCATCCCAATCGTCTGTCTGTCTATAGCAGGGACAATGGTTCCGCACCGTCTTCTTCCCGGTGGTGACCTTAGCCTACTCACGTTAGGTGGCGAGTCCCCCCTCTAACTATGGGATCGCCCTTTAGGTCAACCTGACCGCGTCAAAGACTCTGACGCCCGTAATTTGGGTAGGTCAAAGTCTGATCATCTTACTTCTCTGTCCGTCAGAGAACATCCCTCAAGGCTACATGCATTGGCTCCCTCTTCCCCACGGAAGGTTTCTCTGTCCTCATCTGACATGTCCTGTCCCCAACTCATGTGACTTGCCTCTGTCTCATCTCTGTCTGTTCAAAGTTAGCCTGTCCAAAGACAAAGCTCTGTGTTTAATATTATACAATCTTCCCTCTTTGCCTTGCGACTGTGTATTTTCAAATCGATCATTTTTTCCCTTTCCTTTTGATTCTTTTTTGGTCCTCATATCATGAGAGACCTTATCGATTTTGTCCCCAATGCTTCTTATGTCAACATTATCTTCTAGATTTGCTCTGGATGTACCTGGCATTGGTTCACGTGTCAGGAAGATTTCTTCTATGTCTTCCCATGCTAGTACTGGATTCGGTTCGATTAGCGCTTTCTCTATGCGATCAATGTCACATGCCCTTTGCCTGCTTTTGAGTTCTAGCTCTTGGTCAAGCTCTCTTCGTTTCCTTGCTTCCTCTCTTACTCTTTCCTTTTCGTGTCTTTTCACCTCTCTTCTCTCGTTTGCCCTACGTATTTCTTCATCCCTTCGTCTTTGTATTATTTTATCTCTTAATTTCTGTTGTTCCTTTTCCTTTCTCTCTGGCTTATCCCGTTCTTCGATTGCTCTCTTCTTGTTACCATATTGCTCCTCTATTGCTTTCTCAGCTGCTCATCTTGATACAGCTGTTCCCGTTTTTGTCTATTCTTTCTTTTGGCCTCGTCTTCTTTCAATATTTCCTCTCGTTCTCTGTCTTTTTTTATCTTGTTTGTTCTGATCTTCCTTTTGCCTTACTTCCTCAATGCTCCTTCCATCAAGTTTGAGCAAAATCTGACCACCCATCCATTTGTTCTGGTTCTAGGTTAAAAGTTCGAAAACAAAAGGCTCGAATGCCTTTTTTTCAACAGTAAAATGACTGAAAAAAAGGGTCAATTTTTTTTCATTCTTTCTTTTATGGGGGGGTTCCACCAACCCCCCGATTTCTTTTTATAAAAAAGGTTTTTATATATGCTTAACTAAAAAAAATATAAATAAATAAAATAAAAAATGTAGATCCTTTTTTTCGCTCATTTTACTTTCGATCAAAAGGTCATTCGACCCTTTGCATTCGAACATTTGACCGGACACCATTCGTTCTGTATGAACGCTACCTCATCAGCCTTATCTTTCTCTCCTTTCCATCTCTTCATCCCACGCCCTATGTCTAAGGATGTACTTGGTCGATCACTTCTCTCCGTGGGACTTTAGAAATCACATCTCTTTCTGGCGTCTTTTCTGGACTTCCGTCATTGCTATGCGGAGGCGACTCAAATGCCAGGTTGCTGTACCGTATTGCCATAATATCAAAAAACGAATGAGCAGGGTCAGGTCAATCTCTTCTGAAGAGTAACCACTGCTACACCCTGAGTGGGTGACCCCTTGTGTGGGTGGTCACATAATTCTCATGAAACTGTTCTTCTGCACAAAAGGGTTTTATTTTAAAGTGCACTGGTGTAGTAATACACTGGTATTTTTAAAAAAACATAGGACATTCACATTTGAGGACATACAAAGTGTAGTACCTAAGTACGAATGATCAAGTAGTCAATATTTGAGACATCTACTTGTACAGTTTGTTCATTCTCTATAGGTTCCTTGGGAAGGAAGCTTAGAGAATTCAGTGGAATCATAAACAGGTGGGGGGCCCATAGAGTGTGGGCACAATCACAAGTTGAACAACAACATATAATACATGTCAACACAACAGTGTTTCGGCCATTTTGCGTGGAGCTAGGTGAGCTCTAATGGTGTAGGCCTTCATCAGGACAGGAGTGTCTTTACGAGTGGAGGGTCCTATGTGGTCGAATCCGAGGAGCTTAGTGGCTCAGATTAAGAGGTGGAAGGATCCACTTCTTTAGGATGCAGTCGTCATCTTGTCAACAGGCGCGGTCACGTCTATTGTCAGTGCATTCAGCTGCCAAGATCGTTGAAGCAGCAGTGTGATGTCTCGGATGTCAAGGATGCAAGTGTGTTAAGTGCAGGCAGGGGCGTTGCTAGGGGGGGACTAAGGGGACTATAGCCCCTGATCTTTTGGTTGTAGCCCCGGATAGAATCTCAGGAGCTACAGCCAAAAGACTAGCTAGCCCCCAGTCCCAACAGTTTAGCCCCGGGTCTTTTCCAGCCCTAGCAACTCCCTGAGTGCAGGCCAGGGCCATGTTAAAGAGTACCGTATTGCTGCCTTAAGCTCGCTAAATGGGAACACTCTGTGATCGTTCGTACTATTGCCATTTACTTCAGGTGAAGCTGGGGAGAAGAAGGCTCCTCAACCCCCTCTTTGCACTGGTTAAGCATCCAGTCTTCAGGAGGTGGGTATTCCCTTTCGTCCTGGTACATTTTCCAGAATTTTAAGCTTGCTAGCCTCTTTTCTGACTTTTTTCCTGTGCATGCTGCGTGCAAGAATGTCATCATGTGTTGCAAAACTGCTTTTGCTAGTGATCTCGGCATCAACATCTTATCTGCCGTGTCCTTAACCCATTCCGAACTATACTGCTTAAGCTTGGGTGCGTATTTTGGAAACTGTTTGCACAGATGTATAAGCGGAGTAATATCCTCCATTTTGACCAGTCAAACTTGACTGTCAATACTCACCGTTGTTTTTACACGTTTATAAATACTTTAAAGAAAATTAATACAATGTGACCGTACACCAATCATCGCAGCTCCAAGCCTTTTATATCAAGTTTTATTTCAATCTATTTTATTCACTAAACACGGTCAGTCAACTAAATAAATAAATAATTACATTTCAAAATCTCTGTGTTTCATTCTCGTTCCTTACATTTTCATTATTTATTCACCTCATACATATTATACAACATACAAACTGACAGACAATACTCACAGACTTGGCCAGCTCACATATATCTCTCAGTCCACCCTCCTTGTGACTGTTCTTGCCCCTAAAATTACTCCTACAGAGTGTGAGCTGTTCCCTTTAACAGGAAAAGATGTTTGTAGTCTACATCATCCACCTTGGGACTCTGGAACAGCTCCTTCTAAACATCCATTGATGTAGGTCTCATGCTCATCATATAGATCTTCCTTTACTTATGTATCTTAATTGCTTGCCGCTCCTCGTCTCAAGTCAATTATTAATAACTAGACGGTCATCGTCTCAAGTTCTTTACCCCGACCAACCCGCCATTACTCATTTCTCCTTATCACTTTCCCCTACTTCAACACCTATTCATATTTTGCCACCTCACTCAGTCTACTCACCATTAGCGTTTTCAACTTCCGACTCCCGGGATCATCGCCTCCTCAACCAGTCGCTTCAGACTTCGGTCCGCTCAGCTTCCTGTAGAAATTGGGAAGGGATTCTGTTTGAAACTGAGGGACCACCTGTACTTGCAAGATTTTTAAACTAACTGCTGCTTTCTACACAGAGCTTCACGTTCGTTCAGCTAAATGGCGGAGGAGGTCTGATATTTCTGGGACCCCAAAGCTTACAAAGTCGACGGATTTTTAACCATCCTCTCCGCTACCACATGAACTGGGGTTATCGACCCAGTCCTTTAAGAGGAGGTAACAATACTTTGAGATCGATGGGGGTGCAGAAGATACTCAAACATCAATAATCCAACTAACTCAGGAAGTTGGCAAATCACATCTGTTTTATTTGCAATTGTCTAAAACAGGAAGTTACAACGAATATCGACAATTCTCTTGATTTTCTCGCTCAGCAAGTTTCATTAAACAAAGCAGGTTATATAGTAAAAACTTGTCACTACTCATGTCATCCTACGTAGTAAACTACAAAAACCTATTTGAGAAAGTGATAGGATTAGAGGGAACATCTAGGTATACGTTCTATACTTGTCGGGAAAGTGATTGGCTCTCTAACATCAGGTGGGACAACTAAGGCCTCCTCTAGTGCAGATCAGCATGAACGTCATCAAATACACAACATCCCATTGGTTACGCAAACTATAGGGCTCTTTACTACCTGGCCCTCTATAATTGGTTGGCACCCTTGTATCCGTCAGTACTTTTCCACATACGCCAGCAGCACGCAGGCTGGCATCCAGGTGCTGGTGGGTTGGTCTTGACCATAGCTTCCCACCAATTAGCCTACTATCCATCATCACTCTGCTGTCTGCCAGTCAATTAGCCCTTTCAAGATTGGTCTTGAGTTTGTTCTTCGTGCCTGGGAATAAGAAGGAGTATACTCTGTCTCCTGAAGTTGGCGCAACACGACATGATTATCTATTTTCAGTCATCCACGCGACTGAAGACCATGTTTTAGAGTTCCGCTGCATTTAAAATACTCTTATTTAATGAACCTCAGATGTCTTCATTGTTCTCGTGCCCGTCTTCTGAACAGAGGTTTGTTCTTTTCACACATTTGTAACCACTGTCTAATCCTTCAACCCCAGAGTGGCCTTGGCTTCTTGGTGCTGGTCCAGCCATGCCTTCCTTTGATTCACCTCTGTAATTCAATTGCTTTTCAACTGCAACACACTGGAAAAGCCTTTCTTTCTCTGGGTCCAGCTCTGCTAAAATGCGTAGTGGAATCGTCCATAGTTCATTCATTCCTATACATATATATTTGGTGCATGCCGTGATCTATTCAATACATAGCTAGCCTTAAGAATACTTTGTCTGCTTGCTATTCTTGCATCTGTACACGTGTAAAAAAACTTGCTATCTTCATCGTTTCTGTAGCATAAACATCTTCATCTCGATCCCGAAAATGTTGCTTATCTTTGACACTTTTTTAACACCTATAGATAGTTTATGTTCTCTTTCCTCTACATCTCTTCTGGATGCATCAGCCCTGCTTCGTGTGACATCACCAATCTTCCCTTTTGCTCACTTTTTCATCTTCTTCTCGGATTTCATTCAAATGGTAATCATATTGTCGTGTACGCAGGTATGGTTTTCTCAATGTGAACCTTGCTTCCAGGATTCTCCTTGGTATTGGTATCTTCACTGGCACTGCACGTATTTCACACTCTGGTTCCCAACACAGAGGCAACATGGGAACGGTGCTTGAGGTGGGGGCACTTGGCTCCTCCTCTACAACTCTGTAAAGCGCTCTGTTATGTATCTCTAATGGTTTATACCTCTGTAAAGCACTCTGTTGCTTCTGGAAGCAAGGTCCACGCTCAATAAATACCATCATAACAATTAAAAAAAATATGTGGTGTGGGCTGAAGAGCCAAATGGGGTCAAGCTAACACCAGTAGGATTATCGAATTTTAGCCCAGGATAGCTGGCTCTCGGCCGATGTATAGTGCCTAGAGCAGCTCAACTTGGGACTCGAGTGTGAATACAAGAGTTGACCTCTCTCACGTATAGTGCACCACATGTTCATGGCAAACCTGGTGATAATTCATGTATAAATTACCTCATTCGCGGTCAGGGTATCAGAGCAGCGAGATACATAATGCATTCTGGTTGAGACAATAATTATAGGGCAGCAATAGGAACCCCTCAAAATTCCATTGTTAATAACTTTTGATTCGAGTAACGGATTTGACCGAAATTCCGAAAGTGATTAGGGGCTTGCGGGCCCCCCAGACTGCAAGGTTTCATAAAGATATGTTAAAAAATAATAAAGTTAAGAAGACAAAAAACAATTTTTTCCAAAGTTGTGGCCTACTTCCCATTCATTTTCCCATAGTCAAACAAGGTTCATTTTTGCCAAAGAGCACAGCCCAAACAACCAGGCCTCAAACAACTTGGGCATGAAGAATTGACTTGTGGTCCATGCCTGGTTCAGGGTTATTCTGTGCAGTAGTTATTTAAATATTTGACGGAAAGGGGGTGCCCACTTCTCAAAAGTTGATAGTTATATCTCCCATGGTGCATTGCAGGACATTGGTTTTAAGAAAGGAAAAGCTGCCATCTTTTTTTTCTCTAGATGTGAAAGATATTCGAGGTTATAGCCGCGAATATGGCAAAATGAAATGCAGGATAAAAGCTATTTGCAGGTCAACAACATGCAAATGCCATCAGGCTGGAGGTGGGGGGGGAGGGGGGCTGGGCGGCTAGAGGGCATCAAGAAAATTTGGGAGTTGGAGGGGCTCTTGGAATGCAGTTTGCAACACAAAGCTTTCTGTAGCCTCCGCTTTAGCCACCATCTCAAAGCAAACTGCATCACAGAAACAGCGTGCGTTGTGGGCGGAAAGGGAGAATACAGGGGAAGTCAGGAGGCCATCTGCAAAGTGTGGGGAGCTGGTATAAATGACAGTGGCACTTGGTGAGGGCCTGGGAGGGCATGAAAGCATTTCCTCTGACTGTTTTTCCAATATTTGCGGCTATATTCGAGGCTATAAAGGATTACAGATAGCCAAGGGTATGTGTCGTTCAGTACACACGGTTACAGTTTTTTTATTTAAAGATATTTTTACAGCTAAAATGACATTGGGGGTGAAAAATCACATTGCCATGGCTGACAGTGACACGATTGCCATCCAGGTCTCCCATCCATGCAGTAACCAGGACAGACCCTGCTGTGCTTCAAAGTGAAGAATGAGCCAGCCTCCTCAGGCCATGTTGCTCGATAAGTACGTTACAAGTCCACTTAGAGAAATGGCCAAGTCATTTCCTTGCTTTGAAGCTAAACAGGGCCAGTCCAGGTTACTGCAGGAATGGGCATCTGAATTATAATTTTTTTGTTAAACCATGCTACTGTCAGTCCTTCAAAGTGTTGTACTCAGAGACAATTTTTTGCCTTTTGCTGTATTGCATTCTTGTATTTGTAGTTTCCCAGTCAATAATAAAAATAGATATTTTTACAGCAGCAGTAAGTTTACCACCCCTGCAATAAGTGAGACGAATCCTGCTTAGCTTCAAAGTAAGGAAGGGGTCCTCCTCCATGTTGCCTAATAAACTAGCACAACTTACAAGACCACTTAGAGAAACATGGCCAAAGGGGACTGGATCCTTTCTCACTTTGAAACTAAGCAGAGTCGGTTCCGGTTACTGCATGGATGGGAGCCAGTCCACAGTCCTGAATCCTTGAAAGTTTTGCACTCAGAGACACTTGTTTTTCCTTTTGCTGAATTGCATTCTGGCATTTGTAGTCTCACAGTCAAGATGGGGGGAATAATGGCACAATTGTACACTTTTTGCCTTACATAGTTCAAGAAGGATTTATATATTTGAGTGACACTATGGAATGTGTACTTTTCAAGTTATCTTTATAAAGCAGAGTATTGTTGAAAGCCAGACATGGGGGTGAGGAGGGAAATGATGAGAGGGCAAGTAAGTCATGCATATTTGCCCAAACTGGTGCAGTTATTCTCCCCTGATTGGGGCTGCTTTTCAGGGCACAGGTAAAGGATACATGTAGGTGAAGACAGAAACTTTTTTTCAGATGGCGGGCGCAACACATGTTTTTTTTTGTGGTTGGCAAGCTTGCTCCAGTATTTGGCTACCAGGATTTTACTCAGGTTGTCATGTTCCCAGTCCAGACGCTTAACCACAAGACCACAAGTGCTTGTTTCGTATTGGGGTTTTGTTTTCAATGGAATACCTCACAACAGATTGCTGGGTTTAAAAGGTGAGCAACTTGTACACTGTGCCAGCATACTTATTGGAACATTTCCTCTCTCAGGTTATTTTTCTGGTTTTCATTACTTTTTTAAAAAGTCGAATGTTATTTTGTCTTCCGCACTTTCTTCTGAGGGGGAGGTCAAATTAACTTCATTTGTATATTTCCCTTTATGATATATGTTCACTTAATTTGCATATATTCATGGGTTCCAGCTTTTGATTTTCACATTGGGTGCAGAAAGTACCTGGGCATATGTTATTATTGCAGCCAGTCATTTATTTCCCCATTTCCATTCAGCTTAAATGTGGTTTGTTGGGGTTGTGCAATGTATCACAACAGTGACAAAGAGACCGGCCATAAAACAATGGACTTGTTTCACGCTGCTTAACCAAAGTGTGTGGTCCATGGCAAACAATGTAATCTCACTGTGCGTTGTCTAAAAACCTTGTAAGTTCTCAAAGCCTGCAATCTTTTATATATAACAATACCACTGTCAAAACAGGACATCATTTTGTGATTGATGAACGTCTTTGAGCGATGGGTTGAACATCTTTTAAAATATAGAGTGGCTGTGCCCATCTGCCATGGCCAAAGGCCATGTCTAGTGGTTTGGTAGTGTTTGGTTGTGCTGACCAGCCATAGCGTTTTAAAATGGACAGTGGGCACGGCCAAATGTCTAGTGACCCGAGCCTTTGTCATGGCCAAGCCCACGGCTTAAATTGATATTAAGGTAGTCAATGTTTTGATGAGCTAACTTATAAATGGCTTTTGGTCTTATTCCATTATTAATGTAATCCGTTATATACAATGTTATTAATGTTTTCACCAGTGATGTGATTTGTAATGTCATCAGTGTTCTCACACAACATGTAATTAATTATATCATGATTGATGTGATCTGTGATGTCGTAGGCTGCGCAACACGGGGTACAAAGTTAAGGTGGCTTTAGCTGAATTTCAGAGGTTTTATTGCGTTAAGTTCTTGCCTTAACGTCCCTGCAACTACAGTTGTTTCCTTCAATATAAATATAAATATAACGTTTACATTGGTAATGCAGGAGTCTGCTCCCTGCTGTTACTGATATCATCCGATGAGTGGAATTAGTTGCTGCTTTTCACAAGGAGGAGCGGCAAGAGATCCCAACCAGGGTAGTGGCGTGATCAAAATACATTCATTCATTCATGTATGCATTTATGCAGCCTACCCTTAAAGCTAAACATAAAGCTTTTAATTTTTTGTGAAAAGTTAGATACTAAGATTCTGCAGTGTTGGTTACTGCTATTACACACTTCCACTGACGTTGGTGCCATACCTGCCTACATTTGAAAATCAAAAACCCTGAGATTTATGCCGCCCGCACAGTCACAAAATAATCTGCCCTTTTGCACATGGCTCTGCACACATGCCCCGCTCACCTGTCAAAAAGGTAAACTCGGCTGTTGTAACCGTCATTAGAAACACGTTTGCAGTTTGCACTTTACAGTGGAATGCAATAAATGTGAATGTCCAGGACATGCATAACCACCCAAATTGCATAGGACGAATGGCATTCGCCTTCCATAAAAGCAACACACACACAAAACCAAGAGAGGATATTTTCTTCAAATAATGTTTTTGAAAACGTTAACATGTGAGCATGTTTTAAACTCCAAGAACAAATACAAAGGTTTTCCTGGAACTTGCAGTACCGAAATTGGACATTTCACCTTAGTTGTTTGTTATTTTTCATGAGGTTATATAGTGTGGTAGTGAGGTGTTGCAGCCTGCAAACCTTAGCTGGGGTGGACCGAGTCCACCCTCTGAAAAAAGTGGGTGGACTCTGTCCACCCGCATGTTCCCTCAACTTGAGCCCTGGCAAACTGTCAAAAAAGAATGGAAGCTGAAATAGGAATAACATAGCTCTCAACTCCCACGCTTTTGGCGGGTGTCACCCAACGTGTAAAGGGCTGACTCACCCGCCAAGCCTCCTGCACGCCCATTCATTCCAATGGGCGTCTCACCCGCCAAAAACAAAATCGGGGATTTTCACCTGCCTTTGCATCACAAAGTTGAGGGCTATGGGAATACTGCTTTCAATCTGGTGTCATTAATGTTTTTTTTTGCTTCAGCTTTCATTCTTTTTGGCCAGTTGGCCTTATGTTTTAGTCGCCCTTCAATTTAGGGCGACTAAAGCATAAGGCAAACTGGCCAAAAAGAATAAAAGTTTAAGCAAAATAAACGTGGTAATACTGCATTCGCGCTGTTTCCGGTCCCATCCTCCATCCGATTGGCTGGAAAAGACAGCTGCTGGTAGCCAATCGGATGGAGGATTGGATGGGACCGAAAACTCGGCGCCTCCAGGGTTTTTCCTGGAGACTCGGAGAAAAGGCTAAAGGAGTTTAGGCAGGTATGGTTGGTGCACAGTTTTTCCTAATGTGGGAGTCTCTCTGTCACCTAACGGATATATAAAGAAATTGCAATTACAATACAACAAAAATGTGTATTCAATGGGCCACGTTGCAAAGGTGAGTTGCCACCATCCAGAAATCGCAAAAAATATAAAATATCTCTTACGATTATGGCTACACCTCCAGCTGTATCTGAGCTGGTGTTTGAGGTCATCCTAAGAGTCTTCGTTTTTTTTCTTTGATTTATTTTTCATTTCAAATAGTGCAAGAAATAACTCCTTCATGCAATTTTATCCAACATCGTGTAACCTAGCCTGCACGACTGAGCGTAGTTCCCAGCAATATCACATTAAAACCTACAGCATCACGCACACGGCTGCGGTATTATTCCTCGTCAGGTGGGGAGTCAGCTGTAAAAGCAACATCACGCGATACTTCCTGCGTGTCTGTGATGGTTCTACAAAAGGAAAAGGTACTATTTGCAAATTATGAAACGCTTTCTTCTATTACATTTAATTGTAGGTGGCACCAACAGACAGCCGTTTTATTGTCGTTTCTCTTTCAAAATCGCACGTGGTATGGCGGTGACGATGCGGGAGGCAGAGACGACCATGGGCGAGGCACAAGTTGTACCTGGGCCGTGGCCCCCCAGGCAGCAGATCAAAGGAAGGGGCGGAAGACCGCAAAATAAAGGAAGCCCTCGAAAATGAAGCAAGGCAAAGGTGACCCATCTGCTCCAAGTGGGGGTTATGGGTCAATAGCCATTTGGTGGGGCTGTACGCCATCAGGTATAAACGGGGCAACCTCCATGTTGCAGCCTCTTTTTCTGTTGCTTCACCCATAGAGTAACAAGATAGTCTGCCGGTAGATAGCGGAGAGCGCTGTAAAGGGGGTTTGAGGAGAACAAGGTGGTGGTTTATATAAGGAGGGTGGTATTGGGGCCTTTCAACACTTTCAAATGAAAGGTGCTTCGAGATTCAGGGGGGCACCCTGCAACCATACCTGCCTACATTTGAAAAATCAAAATTCCTGAGATTTATGCCCCGTCCACAGCCACACGACTCCGCCCATTTTCACATGGCTCCGCCCACACACCCCGCCCACCTGCAAAAGGTAAACTCAGTTGTTGTAGCCTTCAGTTTGCTTACTATAGCATTGAAAATAATTAATTCAATGCTATGGTAAGCAAAAGTAAGCCGAAATAATAGTGCTTTCAATCCATGTCATTGGATGGAAAGCAGCATTATTTCAGCAGCGTGGCCGCCTTCATTTTGCTTACAATAGCACTGAAAATCATTCATTCAATGCTATAGTAAGTAAAATGAGGGTGGCGCCTGTTGGGTATTAGCGCAGTGCGGGCAGGCACACACAGAGCCGAAGTACCATGCAACTTCTCTTTATTTTCCACAACCGGCAACTGCCGGAAACAGGTACCCGCCCCCGCCCTAACCCCAACGTCATGTCCTCTAGTCCTCCACACTCGGGAGCTTCAACTAGGCTCTGCCCACATAACGATGTGGACTCGCGGACATCTCCCCCCTTTTTAGCATCAGTGTCCTTACCCCATTTCTTCTATGAGGCGGAGTGGCTTCATGCGGCTCCTCTGCGGACGCCTTGAACTTCGGGGTGTTGTCCACCCCTGGGCCAGACATTCAGTGTTCTGCTCTCCGTCGGATTCCTCACCATCTCCTTGGTATGGTTCTTCCCGCATTCTTTCTTCTTCACTTTCGCTGTTCCTTTCCACAGCCCCTCTTGAGGTGGGGGCTACACGCTTGAAGTATGATACGTTTCTTGTTACTGATGAGCAGTCATTTCCTTGTGCGGTAATCATCGTGCCTTTCTTGTGGATCACGATGAGTGGGGTGGGCGCAAAGGTGGCGTCTTCTTTTCTCATTTTCGGTTGCCGAAACCACACTTCGTCTCCCACATGCACTGGTGCTTCTCTCGCTCGTCTCTTGCGGTCAGCGGCCTCTTTCATCTTTTCCTTGGCTGTTTCATCGTTATTCTTGGCTTCTTGTTCCAGCGCTGTCATTTCTGGTGTTCTGGGATCATCTGGTAGTTTCGTCTTAATTGGTCTTCTAAACATTAAGTCAGCAGGGCATATCCCTGTTGTGCTATGGGGTGTGTGCTGGTATTCTCTCAGCAATTGGTTGATGGCCTGTTCGAATGGTTTGTTCTGGATGTTTGCTATTTGGAGAGTTCTTTTGAGGGTGGCCATGAACCTCTCGACCATGCCGTTTGCTTGCGGCCATCGTGGGGTGATCTTGCGGTTTTGGAATCCCATGTATTTGGCGAAGTTGTGGAAGTCGTGACTTGCAAATGTGGGACCATTGTCCGATTTTATGATTTTGGGTATCCCATATGCCGACAGCATTCGGTCCAGGGCCGGGATGACACTGGCGGTTGCACTGCTTTCCACTATCTGTGCATTCGGGAAGCGAGAGTGTTCGTCAATGAGGACTACCACATGGGTGCCATCCCTGAGGGGTCCAAAGAGGTCCACAGCAAGTTCTTCCCATACTTGCTTGGGCAGCTGTGACATTTGTAGTGGGTTGGGGTGTGGGGGTGGCGCTACTTTTGCGCAGATGTGACATCCCCCACAATGTTGTCTACCAGTTTGTCGAGTTGTGGGAGCCAGACTTTTTGTCGGAGGAGGCGCTTGGTGGCTACCACTCCTCTGTGGCCCTCATGTGCCAAGTGCACTGTCCGTTCCAGAAGCTCCTTTGGGATCACCACTTTACATCCTTTGAGTATTATGTGATCCTCGACCACTGTTAGTTCATCTCGCACCTGATCGAGCCATTTGACGTCCTCGCGCACCGTCTCCGCTTCGGTCCTCGCTTGTTGTCTCATGAGTGTTTTATTGTTGGATTGTAGGCAGTGTCTCATGATTCTGAGGGCTGGATCTTGTTCGGAGTGCATGTTTAGCTCCAGCCACCCTACCGGCAGGGGCTGCAAGTGATGTATGATATAGTTTATGTAAGCGTCCGCTATGGATGGTTGTGACTCTGCCAGTCCTGTGGGGTGTCGGGACAGGTAGTCCGCTGAGTTTTCATCCTTACCCGGGCGGTGTACCACCTTGAACTTGTAGTCCTGTAATCGCGGGGCCCCACCTGGCTATCCTCGGGGGCATTCGTGCTCTCGGGTCGCCATATATCATCAGCAGTGCCTGATGGTCCGTTACTATTGTGAATTCTTTTCCGAATAGGAATAAGTGGAAATATTTGCAGGCCAACACTACTGCCAAGCTCTCCTTTTCCGCTTGGGAGTAGGCCTGTTCTGTGGCGGTGAGGCTCCAGCTGGCGTAGGCCACGATGTAAATGTTTGGCGGGTCCATGAGGTCTTTCTGGGTGAGTATGGCCCGAGTCCTACCGGGCTGGCATCGACGATTATTTCTGTCTCTCTCTCGGCGTCGAAGTATGCCATGTCTTCTGCATGCAAGATGGCATTCCTGATGTCCTCGAATCTTTCTGACACTCCTGGGACCAGGTGAAATATGCATCTTTACGGGTGAGTAACCATAGCGGGTTGCTTATGGTGGCGTAGTCCTTCAGGTATCTGGAGCAATAACTGGCTAATCCTAAAAATGAACGCAGCTCTGACGTGTTTTTTTTCGGGGGCGGGGCTGAGGTCAAAGCTGTGACTTTGTCCGGGTCTGGGCGCAACCCCTTTTCCGAAAAAATGTGTCCAAAGAATCTCAGCGTTCCTTTAGAGAATTCGCACTTTGCCTTGTTCAGCGTAAGTCCTGCTTCTTCCAGGGCCTGACAGACCCTGTGCAATGCTTTGTCGTGTTCGTCCTCGGTCTTGCCATATACAAGTACATCGTCGGAATAGTTCAGACAATCGGGGACGTGTCTGATCACTCTGTGTATCTCCTCCTGAAATACCTCGGCTGCCGACAAGATGCCAAAGCTGAGTCGTTTATATTGGAATAAGCCAAGGTGGGTCACAAAAGTAGTGATGCATCTGCATTCTGGGGCTATTTCTATCTGGTGTTATCCCTTCGTTAGGTCCAGTTTCGAGAAAATTTTCGCCCTGTGTACGAGGTGGATCATGTCCGTTATTCGGGGAGACTGATGTCTTTCTCTTTCAATGGCTACGTTGGCTCTGCGCATGTCAACGCACAGGCGTATGGATCCATCAGGGGATTTCTTTGGGACGGGGACAATGGGCGATACCCAGGGTGTGGGGCCCGCAACTGGTTCAATGACGTTCATTTTGATGAGTTTGTCCAGCTCCTCCTCCACTTGTCTTTGAATGTTGATCGGTATGCCGCGATAATGTTGTGCCACTGGTTCAATGTTCGGGTTGATGTGCAAGTGCACTTTCCTGTTTTTCAGTTTGCCAAGACCTCTGAATAGCTTGGGGAATGTTTGCTCAATGGCTTCCGGCTTGGCAAAGTACTCATGGGCCATCAATTGGTATAGGATATGTACTAGTCCCATTTCTACTGCTGTACGGAAACTGAGGATGCACTCGCTGTTAGCTTCAGTTTTTATGATATGCAGGGGAATTTTCGCCGCATGGTCCTTATGTGTGCACCAAGCCGTGATCGCGCCTCTGCATGGTAATGGTGTTGTCCGCGTGTAGCGGCCGCGGTGTGTAACTCGCGTGTCCTGCTGTGAGTGCTCTGCTAATGACACGTGTCTCTTCCGTGTCTGCGTAGCAGGGCCGGCTTCTGCTGTGATCCGCTCCAGCAGGGGACGCGCGCTGACGCGCTGTACTGCCCGACGGCAGGCCTCTCGCCTAGGCACGAGTGGGTCGGGTGCCCCTCGTCGCCATTGCTGGGTATTAGCACAGTGCGGGCAGGCGGCTCACACATGAACACACAGAGCCGAAGTACCATGCAACTTCTCTTTATATTCCACAACCGGCAACTGCCGGAAACACGTACCCGCCCCCGCCCTAACCCCAAAGTCATGTCCTCTAGTCCTCCGCACTCGGGAGCCTCAACTAGGCTCCGCCCACATAACTATGTCGACTCGCGGACAGCGCCGCAGCAGAAATAATGCTGCTTTCAATCCAATGACATGGATTGAAAGCAGCATTATTTCGGCTGCGGTGCCGCCTTCATTTTGCTTACTATAGCATTGAATGATTCTCGGTGCTATGGTAAGCAAAATGAACGTGGCACCGCCGCCATAATAATACTGCTTTCAATCCAATGACATGAATTGAAAGCACTATTATATAGTGTTGCAGGCATTACGGGCCGTTTCCGGGTCCTGTCATATTCTCCACCTGATTGGCTACCGGCGATGAGCGTGCAACATGAGCTCCCAATCTTTGCGCAAACACCTCCTTCCATTTCTGTTAAGAGATCCAGCACATTTCTGTTCTGAAGTGCTATCATCCGTCTTGCCCTCAGTTCTTCTTTTATCGCGTTGAATCCATTAACGGTGGAGTTTGTCATCATCAGCTCCAACCTTGTGATCTGGAGCCACTTCGCATTTGCATATGCCTGCATTCCTGGATGTATTATGGAGGAAAAGAACATCGCCGCTCTGCTAAACAGTCTGTGTTCTGGTGGGATGTCACTCAGAGCTGTTTCTGACCTTCCCCACAGGTAGTTCCCCGTCAATGGTTCCCCTTGTCTTTTCACTCTGGACAGGCTGGTCGTGTCGTCCTGTTTTTCATCTTCTCCTATCTTCACTGACCTCTTCTTCCATCTGTTCCCTTTGTCCATCCTAGGGAAGTTCCCCATGTTGATGTTTTTCTGTGGTACTATGAAGGACGGTACGTTTATGTGTACCATAGTGCGAACTCCATTCCATGACGGTGGCAAGCTGTGGTATGCCCTTGCTCTGCATGCCCAGAAGTGATCCATCAGAACTGCTGTTCCAGCACCCCCCTCTGGAATCTTTACTGTTCTTTTGCAACCATCATTTCTTCAGACATCAATATTCCCATTGTGCTGATAACATAGCGTAGGTGCTGTGAGTGAAAGTATTGTTATTGGTTCCTCCTCCTTATCTAGCCAAGTTACTAGGGTTGCGCTCATCATCCATCCATTGTAACATTTATCATTCTCTTCTTTAACTGTTATCACTGTAGTCTTCGCCAAAGTCACCATATTGCTTCCTACCACTCTGTCCACCCATCCTTCTTTAGTGTATACCTTTCCATATATTAATATTAGTGGTCTTTCCCAGCACCCAGGTATTTCAGCAACTTCTCTTGCGTGCCATTCGCATGGTAGGTAGTTCAATGTAACCTCCTTCGTTTCTCCTTTGTCGGGTCCATCCGTCACGTATTGGAGCCCTTGCGTATGCTGCCAGTAGTTGTCGTACATGGATAGTGTTTTTATAAAGTTATTTTCATATCGGTATGTATCCCTTGATTTCCATTTCAGTGTTGCTATTCTTCCTTGAAATCGCCCTCGTGTTTGGAACAAGGCCAAGTATATCAGGCACTCCACTGATGTTGCAGGTACCTCGGTTGCTACAAATGTTCTAGATACGCTCATGGCGTAGGGGATCAACGAGCATACATAGCAGCTGTCCTTAGTTGTGCCTTTACCAATTTTGGACATGTGCTGGTACCACACGTTGTTTGTGACGTGTGCTGATTCTGTAAGGTATGTGTCTACCCCGTGGGTATTAATAGAAACACTGCGTTTATCTCTCTTTCTGTTGTCTCTTGTGCTACTTGTACCACCTGACACCATACCTGTTGCAGCCATGGTGGGGGGTGGGTTAGTAGGAGGTGATGCCATAGCATATGAAGCATAGTGTGCCTGCCAAACAGTGGCAGCCAGTAGACCAGTGATGAAAAATATCCCTATAATTTTAATACAATTGCTAATATCACTGGCATACCTCTCTTACCTTTGCTGCAGTCCTGCAGCCACTTTTCTTTTAGATGGTATAGATGCCTGCCTGAAAAATTCTCAAAAATGTGTGTTATTTTGTTAGTATCTTTTATTCAAGGCGAAAAGGTGTTACCATGCTTTCCTTACCGTCCTATTTCCTAGGGCAGGAAATGGTTTGTGGAGATGCGGGAAAGATTGCTCTATTGCCAAAAGGGACGTGATATAATACACACGTATTCTTATTTTCTTTAAGTGTTTTGGTCTTTTTATAACGTAAACAAATTGGTGTGGGGTGTTATCATCCGCGGGCAGCATTTACCTCTGGGCAATGACGCATGCGTTAGTGACGTATATTTCCTTCTTTTTATATTTCATATACAACGTTTACTGTTCGGTACCTGCATGTGCGAGACAAAAAAAGAGAGCATGCACGTGTCTACACAGTGTGGTGTACGTTGATGATCATCAGTCAATGTCCTTCATTGGGTAGTGGCTGGGCGGGGCTTACTTTACTCTAGGATCTTGTAACCATCGGGTGGGCTATGGGTGATTGGTCATTTATGTCTTTAGGGGGTTTTGGTGTCTGGGCTGTGTTTTTGTTGTCGTTAGTTGTCGTTGCTGATGCATTGGCCCTTTCGTTGACGTACAGGGGGGTCTGTGCTTTGTAGGGCTTGATGTCATGGAGGTGGGACCACACATTTTTATTTTTCAATTTAATAGCTCGAGGAGCTATTTTTTCCACTTGGTGTGGGCCGGTGAAACGTGGTGTGTTACACCGCCTGTTGACATTTTTTAGGAGCACTTGGTACCCTTCTTTTACTGTCCACTGTGCACGTTGTTCCTGTTCTTCGTTTGCTGTTTCTCCTTGTTGGTTGTTCTTCGACCCACCCCGTGTCCGTTCAATCTGTTGAGAGATAAAGGCGACACTAGTAACCAAGGAAGAGACATATTCATACATTTCTTCACCAAAAACATTTTGCGCAGAATGACAGTCTGTTACTGCTCTTGATGGTGGTGTGAGAGGAAGGTGCATTTGGCGTCCGGTCACCACCTCGTGGGGTGTGAGGTGGTGGTCCGACCCTGGTCTATTTCTCAATTCAAACAGGGCTAAGGGGAGGCAGTAAAGCCAACTCTTTTTGGTTGTGTGCTGAATTTTTGCTATTTCTTCTTTTAGGAGGCCATTGAGGCATTCGCAGACGCCATTTGCTTGTGGGTGGAACGCGCATGCAAACTTATGTTTTGTACCCAAGAGGGCGGTTATGTGTTGGAACATTTTGTTGGCAAAGTGTGGGCCATTGTCAGACCGTAGCACTTCGCATACTCCCCACCTCGGGAACACCTCCCTCACCAGAAACTTCGCTGCCCTGAAGTCGTCTGCATGGGAGCATGGATCGGCCTCGATCCACCTGGAAAATGGGCATACAACTACAATCATGTATCTGTACCCTTGACATACCTTGATCATGTCAACGTAGTCAATGTGTAAGTGTAGGAAGGGTCCTTCGGGCCGGAGTATAGTAGCTTTGATCACTTGCAGCGTGTGACCGGCCGTAAATTGCTGTCATGTGAGACAATTGCTAATGAAGTTTGCCACGTGTGAATTTAACTCAGGATAGAACCAGGCTTCCTTTATCCGTGCTGCAATCACTTCTTTTCCTGTGTGTGTGGGGTGGTGTAGTTGGACCAATGCTGTTTTCATTAGGCCTAGGGGCATCACTATTTTGCCTGTATTGTGGGGGACATTGTGTATCCTCTTTTGACCCATAGTTCCTTTTCTGCCATAGGTGCTGCTGCCTGTAATTCCATTATTTGAGTTTCAGGGATGTGTGTGTACCCATCCTTCATCAACATCTGTCTTGCCCCCCCTTATCTTTTTGTTTTTCTGGGAGGGTCCATGCCTCGCCAAAGTACTCAGCATGTTTAGCATGTGCGTCTGCTGTTTCATTCCCTTTTGATATTGGATCATCCCATTAGTGTCGGTCTGACATTTCACTAGGGCTATTTCTTTAGGATCCTCAATTACTTCTATTAGTACAGCAAGTAGTAAAGCATGCTGCACCGGGCTACTTATCTCTTCTGAACCCTCTTCATTGCCATTTTATCAGCCCTGAGTGCACTTTTGATGTGACGTATGCACTGTCAGAATATATTGTCACCCTCTTGTCATGGCTCTCTTGGAGGGCTAAGATCAGTGCTACTAGCTCTGCTGCTTGTGCTGAATAGTGTTGTGGTAACTGGATGCATTTTACTGGGACGTAAGTCCAATCATCTCTCAGTCTTACTACTGCTGCGCCTGTTCTTCTTATCCCATCACTCTGGTCAATTGTTGAGGACCCATCTATGTACATTATCTCACCCCCTTCTACGGCATTTTCCTCATTTCCTTGTGCTTGAGTACATTTCAATGGCCTGTGTGCAGTCATGAGTGTAGTTGTCGTCTTCCACTACCTCTGTTATAAATCGTGCTGGATTTACGTTACTGCACCTCACAATTTTCAATTCAGGTCTGGACAGTATTATTTCATAACTTGTTGCTCTTTGAGTCGTCAACGTAGATTTTGGTTTATTCAATATTGCAAAAAGGGCGTGTTCCACGTACAGTGTGGTGGGGCACCCCATTGTTATTGATGATGATTTTTCTGCTGCAAATTCTGCTGCTGCCAGGCTCTGTTCACACGGGAAGTGACCCAACATTACATGATCCAAATGTCAGCTGTAAAATGCTACTGACTTGTGCCCCGTGCTTGTTTTATGTGTCAGTACTGCTTTCATTACTGCTGTATCACAATGTGAAAATATGTAGAATTGTTCTTCATAGTTTGGTGTGGCTGCTACTGGTGCATTTGAGATGGCATGTTTCAGTTCATTGAAGGCCTCTGTCATGTCTCTTGTCCATCCCAACTTTTTCTCCCCCCTCTGTGCTTCTCTGAGGGCCTCAAGCAGTGGTCCTATGTATGAGCTGCAGCCAAAAACCCATGCCCTGCAGTAGTTGCATAGGCCTAGGAATTGCTGTAATTCTCTCACTGTCTGTGGCTGTGGTGTGTTGGTTATGGCTTGTGCTCTTTGTGGTGCAATGTTTCTTCCTTTTTGTGAAATGAACTGGCCTATGTAGAGCACTTGTTCTTGGCAGTACTGCAATTACTCCTTATCTACCTTGTACCCTTTCTCAGCTAACACTGTGAGCATTTTTACAGAGTCCTTCCTGAACTTCTCCTCTACATACTGCAGCACTGTTCTTTCCATTTCAATGTTACCCAAATCCATCTGTATCACTCTGTTAAAGATGGATGGTGACTCACAGTACCCCTGTGGTAGCCTTGTGTGCTTCCATTTTGAATTGCGGTATGTGAAACTTGTTAGAACTTGTGAGTCAGGGTGTAGAGGTATTGAGAAGAAAGCTTTTTTGAGGTCAATCACGGTGAACCGTGATGCCTCTGCTGATATTCCACACAGTATAGTGGCTGGGTTAGCTGCTATAGGGTATTCTGCTTCTACAATGTGGTTGAGGGGTCTTAGATCTTGGATGAAACACCAGGACCCTCCCTTTGCCTTGCGCACAGGATACACCGCAGTGTTGCATGGGGGACTCTGATGGTACCAGTATTCCTTGGTTCACTAGGGCGGTTATTGTTTCATATATCCCCTCATCTGCCTCCTTTGATAGTGGGTATTGTTTTACTCTGGGCAGCATTGCCCCTTTTTCTCAACTTTATCTTCACTCCTCCAATGCTTTTTATGCAACCTACATCATATGGACTAGTGGTCCATAGAGATGCTGGTACTGCTGCTTGGTCATCCTCATAAAATGGCACTTCTGTAGTGGCTGGTGCCTCTAGTGCCATTCTCACAACACACTCGTGGGAGACTAGAGGAAATATTTAACTAGACCTCTTGTGAACAGCCCTCTACAAAAATAAGATTTAACAATATAATTTGTTCACAGGGTCACTTGCTTCCCCAAGGCCATTCGGGTTTTCCTTTGTGTATGCAATTAACATTCATTACATTCTCACATACAATTCAAATTTATATCAAAAATATTTATTTAATTTTTTATATCAAATCTTTGGTAAAATATTACACATCTACAATATTAAAGAGTTCTATATAAACAATTTCTAAAAAACAGACACTTCACAATAGTATTCCATTCAACTGTACAAGTTCAATATTTTGTAGTACTCCAATTGATTAACAATTTACAAGAGTAGTTTCTCAATAGGGATCTGTTGTTCGCTATCCTCACTCATAGAGAAGCACACCCCAGTCCGTACAGTATTTAACTTTCTGTGTTCATATCACCCATTCCTTCTCTCATGCATCATTCATACCATACCCGACATGTTTCATTCCTATACACTGTCACACTTATAGCTAGGACCTTCTTCAGGGTTTTTTTGTACCACATTCATTAGAAATGTACATTTGTGTTTGTCTTCTTTTTTGATTTTTTCGGGGGGTTAACTTCAACTGGCCTCCCTTTAATCCTTTTTTCAGGTCAAACCACCAAAGGGATATCTGTGAGAAGCAAGTGTAGGATATTCGAATTTTAATCCTCGAGAAACATCCCGGTTGTAATTATTATTACATACAACCCGCTGCACTAAATTTTGCAGCAGAAGGGAATAATTAACTTAGCTAACTCCTTTTTTTTCATCTGGTTAGACATAATTTCTCTTTTAACTTGGTGCAGTATCTACATGGTCAGGTCACTCATAATTGTTTTTTTCTAACCCTCTCTAAATGCGATATTATTTGTGACAATATGTCTATAAGCATTACCCTATCTTTTACCTTTGCAACGATCACCTAGTTTCTTTTCGTTCCGGCTTTGGCTTGGCTTTGGCCTGTCTTTATCATCACAACACCTCCAGATATATGTGTTAGGGAACTGCTCCTCGCCACTTCTGTTGATCCACTGGGGACTACCCCTGTTCGAAAACACAAAGAGTGTGCATCGTGAGTTTTTTCTCACCTCACTACTCAGGGATGGTTTACCATGAATATGACATACTAACTTAATGGTCTTATTACCCCCAGGTGTCAAGATGTTGTTTTAACTGCTTGTTTAAATTGGTCCTCTAAATCCCTCCATTGTGCAAAAACTTCCTTAGTTTCTCTTCTGATTGGTTTATATTGGGTCTCTGTGTTCCTGACCGTGGAGGACACAACACAACATACATCTACCAAAGGTCTCTACCACTGCATCAACCTTTCTGAGACCTCTAACATCATTTTGTGCCTAGCATCTAGTTAGCTGTACGTTTTTATACATAGGCATGCACAATAGCTCTTTTAGTTCTTACCCCCACAAGTCAGTTTAGCTGTAGTAGTCCCGTTTTTTTTTCAGATTGTGTTGGCTTCAATTGGCATTGCTTAGCGGATGACCCAGTGTATCTTGGGCTGGCAGTGAGGGGTCCTCAATAGGTCTATAAATGGATACACTCCACGTTGTGTCTGGGGAGAGAAAAAATAGCGGGGAAAGGAAAGCTAGATCATTCTTTTTTTATTAAACTGACCCAGTCTATTGTTTTCCCGTATTGTTGAGACAGTCTACTATCGCTCTCTGTCCCTCCAGTCTTACCTGGGGTTTCTTTTGCTGTCCCGCCCCTTCTGGGGTTCAGATTGCTCCTCTCCCAGCTCCTGTCTGGGTCGTCTGCCTTCTCCTCCGTCCGCTTGGTCCTTTACTGACATTGCCATTCGCCTGCTTTTCATCAGTGTCAAGCTTTACTTTTTATTTGTTGGCATCCTCACGTGACCACCTTTTCACGTGATCAGGGGGGCATAACTAGGAGCTTGTACCTTTTCTTTTTTTATACGTCTAGCCGTCTCCTGCCTTCGGCCCCCCCACTCACAATCTTGTGAGGCTCGAGCGCTCACTGAGCACACACGGTGTAGCAGCATGCACCAGAACGGGAATGCTTCATGTGCTTCTAAAGCCCCCGGCTTTCTAACACGTAAGTTATAAAAACGTGTACCTTCTTTTTAGAGAAATTATTCATATTGCTGGGCTCGACTCCAAGATTTTACAGCCCATCCGCTATGTCATCCACATTTCAGTTTCTGACAAGCGATGTCCTAGACTCATGTTCGGAACTTGTTTTTCGTCCAGTATTACAGGGTTCACGCAAAAGGCTATCCGCAAACCCCATGGCGGCTTCTACCGCAATATATATATTTTTACTACATACCCCACTTATCAAACTCATGTGACTGGCTATTGTGCCTCCATATTTGTGGGGGAATCACAAACTGTTGGGTCCCACTCTCAGTTCCATCTCTTGACTCTGCACTCCCAATCCAGAGTCAGGATGATCTAACTGGTTGACCCAACCCGATGTGACTGTGTTTTCTTTTTTATTACATTTTAAATTCTTACTATAGCTAGGAGTTGGAAATAATTTTTAATTTCTTCCGGGCTTTAGTCTTGTATTCGACTTAAAGCCTTTTCGGGTGATTGAGTTCCAATGTGCCCAATAATCTCTTTAGCCAGTCTTGTGTTCCAGTGTTGTAGTTTGAGGGGAATCTACGTTGACCCATGTGGGATGGACTTGTTAACTGATCTTATATATATCATGTACAACAGTGTTAGGCACCTCATTTTAGTGTCTTGTGACTGTTTGAGTAAGGTGGACTTCATCACCCTGTTTTTTCGTTCAGACCCAAATTCTGTACTTTATGTTAGGAAAATGAATTCCTTTTCTTTCTGTGATAACTTTCTTCTATCTAGATTGGTATCATTAGTGGGCCTCACTAGATAGATAATTGACCACCTCAGGTAATTGGCCACCTCAGGTCTTCAGCTTTGTGTAACATTTCTATAAAGTGTCCAACTAAATGGGCAGAATGCACTCTGTTCTTTATGCAACTTTTATGTTCTGTGATGCGGATCTTAATTTTTCTTTCCATCTTCCCTATATAAATCTTCTTACAGGGGCACCATATAACATAAACTACGAAGCAGGAGTTACAGTTTGTGAGTAATTTTTGTTTCCATGGGCTTTTCAGACCTAGATCTATTTTTGGTTTGTTGACAACATACGCAGGATCCACACGGATAATGCCCCTCTGGTGCCCGCATGCCCCATGTTTCTGTTAGGGTCAGTTGTGGTTGAATCTGTTTAGTAATATCATTTCGCATGATCTGGTCCTTAATCGATCTGCTCCTTCGAAATGCGATCAAAGGTCACTTTCCCTTTCTCTAGAATGCCCGAATTACGATGGACAATTCTTTGGATCCGATTTGAGAGGTTACTGTATGTGTTAACAAACACGAGGTTATGTCTTTCTCTCTGGGGATTTGTTCGAGGATTGATTCTCGGTTGTTATTATCGGCTCTCTTCATGGCCTTTTTTGTCAGATTTGTCGGATATCCCCTTCTGTGTAGATTCGGTCTCAATTTTTGGGCTCCTTCTTTATAATCTGCCCTATTGGTACTGTTCGTTTTCAAACGTAGAAACTGACAAAAGGGTAAGTTATCATGTGTATGGGTCGGGTGAAAGCTCGTGTAGTGTGACAAAGCGTTACGATCAGTAGGTTTCTTATATGGTTTAACATGGAGTTCTCCCTTCCGTGGGTCCACTTTGATTGTGACATCGAGGTAATTAATTTCCTCCTTACTGGAATTCTCAGTGAATTTTAGATGTTGGTTCTGTTTGTTTATCCACTCAAAGAAAAGGATTGCATTGCTTTCTTCTCCTCTCCAAATGATCAGAACGTCATCTATGTACCTTTTCCAGAGTAGTGTGTTCTTTTTATATGGATTGGTATCACTATAGATGCAGTTCTTTTCAAAAGCCTCCATGTAGAGATTTGCGATACTTGGAGCCAGAGTGGCACCCATGGCCGTGCCCTGTATTTGTTTGTAAAAGGTGCCATTGAAATGGAAATAGCTTTCCATCAATGCCATTTCGGCACACCACATGATGAAAGACATAGGGGTGTTGGTATTGGCCTTTTCTGTTAATAGCATTTCTTCTAATACCTCGAGCAATGCCCTCTGTGGTATGTTAGTGTAGAGAGCTATTACATCGAGACTGATCAAGATCTCCTTGGTCATGTCAAAAGGTCTACCCGCTACTTCTTTTATAATCTGGGTGGTATCTTTCACAAATGAGGCCATCTCCCTGACCATCGGTTGCATGAAGTGGTCAGCAAATTTTGACAGTGGCTCCAAAATTGAATCACACCCGATGCTATCGGTCTCCCTGGTGGTCTAGTGAGTGACTTATGTATTTTTGGGAGTATATAAAATTGTGGGATCCTCGGTTTGTCTACTATTAGGAAATCCGCCTCTTTTTTCGTTATCCATCCCCTTTCTTCTGCTTTTGTTACTTTTTGATGGATCAATCTTTCCAATTTTTGTGTTGGATTTCCTTCCAGTTTTTGATAGTTGTTACTATCCCCTAGTTGGCTCATACACTCTCCTACATAGTCTTTCCTATTCAGGACCACCGTGGTTCCACCCTTATCCGCTTTTCGAATTATTATTGAATCGTTGAATAACAATGTCTGTAGCCTTCTCAGCCCGGTTAAGATTCTGGAACGTTTTCTCTTTTTCTATTTTCTCTTCCAAACTAGCGATCTCTTGTATCACCCTTTTTTCAAAAACCCGGGCTTCCGGCTTTTGTGTATGCGCTTGGGTGCAGAAGTTGGATTTTCTGTGTAGCCCTCTGTCTGATTCGGTATTTTCAATTTTGTCGTCGAAGAATTGTTTCAGGTGGATTTTTCTTATAAATTCTGAGAACTCTTCTCGGAAGATAAAGCGATTATGCATGTTGGTGGTTACAAAACCTAGGCCTTTGTTCAGGGCCTGCGTTTATTCCGAGGTTAGTTCATAGTCAGAAAGATTTACCACAGTGTCTTCATGCTGCGTGTCATCACCCGTTGGTCTGGGTCCCATTCTTGTTGGTCCTGTCCTAAAAAATGTTGTCCACTGCGGTTTCCTCTATTGCTGTTCCTTCTCGTACCGCCTCCTCTCCTGAGGCCCCTTCTGCCCGTGTTGGAATCAGGGGCATGCCCTCTTCTCCCTGTATTGTTGCCTTCTCCCGTGCTGTCTTCCCTGGAGCTATCAGATGTTCCTCTGAACCTTACTCGTCTTTTGGTGTTGTTTTTTCTGAAGGACACAGGAGACCCCACACTCTGGGTTGGGGTATTAATATAGCAATTAGTCATGGAAAAGCAACCAGAGGGTACAATTTAAAGGTAGGTATCAAGGATTTTTATGAAACCTGATAAAGTTTAAATATGAGTCAAATCATGATTTAATCTGCACTTATGGCAACAATTTACATAGCAGGAAACAATTTTTTAAGAACACATCTATATAATATAATTCATACTATTCAATCGTTCAAACATTCATCCACATACATCCATCAACCAACAATCGACTCATACCAAACAACAATGGGTATAAAGTATAAAATCTATAAAAAATCATGACATATAATTCATCAATTGGATTATTTATAGAAAGAATGCAAAATCAATATGCTTGGCCACAATAGATAATAAGAGCGGCCAAAAAGTTGAGATGGGTCCCAGAAGTCTCCGACCACGACCTCATCACAATTTTCTTTGGTGTTGCCTTGTTTTTGCACCTGTTCCTCCTTTTCTTTAGTGAAGTAGTTCTCTTGTACATATGGGAAGGCTTTTTCATGAGTGAATTGTTGTATGTCATTTTTTAACCTCCTAATTCGTTCTTTAGTTAGGTCTTCTTTAAATGCCTTTATTTCACTCAAAAATTCCTCTAGTCGTTTTTTGTATTGTTCAATCGGGACGATTTTTTTGATTTCTTCCTCCAGTTTTTTTTGGTCTATGGCTATTTCTTCTGTGGTCTGTTTGGCGGTATCGATTATCAGGATGACCCAATCCCTGCTGCATTTATTTCCGATGTAACTCCACTGTAATAGAAATTCCTTATTCTCTAGAAAAATCCTAGGCTCATTTCTTACTACGAGCCCCATTGGTAGTATGCTGTTTCTCAAATATTTTAACATTATATTGCCGTGCAGTTCCGACCTAATAAGTCTCTTTTTAGTCTGGGTTAATTCGTCCCAACTAGTGAGGTTAGATGTATCGCCCAGTTCTCCTCCAAACAGTGTCGAGTTACTAAGTAATTCCGTGATGTAATCATCATCATAACGTTTACACCTTTCAGCAGCCATGTTTTCACCTGTAGTGCCATTGCCATTATCTGTGCTACTTCTTTGTACGTCACTCTTAACCAGATGTTGACGCTCATCTCAAACACCATCTCCCCATCTCCATTATCGTACGAGAAGTGCTCCTCATCTGATACCTGTGTTAGTCGGCATCCCTCAGCTAGTGCTATTGCTGCTCTCAATGCCCTCCGCTCCCTATCATGGGCATCCACTGCAATGTAGTCTGTGGTTGCCACAATGCTCTCAATGCTCACTGATATCATTGCTCCTTCCATTTCACTAGCAGGTGTTTCGGGTCTGAAAAGGTAAGCTGCTGGTCTCCTCCAAATTTTGCATTCAATTCCTGGTAGCCATGCTATTGCCATGTCTGTTCCATATTGGAAGATGTCCCCATCTACTGGTTCTGCCCTGGCCACTGTCTTGCCGCAATAAGCCTGCAGTATTTGGCGTGCTGTGAGCATGTTAATGCCTGGTTGGAGCAAACTATTCCCTTTTCAGTAAAGGAGATGGTCATGTTCAACTTGCTCATGATGTCTCTCCCTAGTATGTTTACTGGTGATTGTTTTGAATATAGCAGTGGGAGAGAAATATTGTGATCTCCTACAGCTAAGGATATGTTATCAGTGAAGGTAACCAACCCTCGAGCCCCAGAAAATCCTTGAGTGTGCATAGCTTCGCCTGACAAGTTGAACTTTCCCTCCCTTATACAGGACCTAGTGGTCCCTGTGTCAACTAAGAAGGAAACATTTTTGTCACCTATCGCCACCTGTATGTGCGGTTCCTCCGCAGGGTTAGGTGTTACTGATAGGATGGGACACATCAAAGATGTCTGTGGGCTGTCCTATTGTGGGTATAGTGACTGTCCGCTCCCTGTGTAAGGGTTGTGACCCAATATTGTCACCCTCCCCAGCTGTATCTGTTGTTTAGGTGTGTCAGTGGATGATATTACGTTGTCTTGTATTTGTGTAAGTTGCTGCAATGTTTGGATATGTTGCTGTTGCTGTTGTGCTCTAACTGCCTGTTGTTGTGGTGTGTATGTTTGAATTTGTAGCTGTGGTTGTGGTGGTGCTTGCTGTGTTTGTTGTTGCTGTACGTGTTGTACTTGCTGCTGTTGTTGTGTGTATGTTTGAAGCTGTGACTGTGGTTGTAGTTGTGCTTGCTGGTGTAGTGGCTGCTGTGTGGCTTGCTGTTGTGGTAGTGCTTCTACCCCCTGTTGTGGCTGCTGTTGTTGGTAAATTTGTTGTTCCCCGTTATGCCCCTGCTGTCCTAGTTCTCCCCACGCTGCCTATGCCGGCCTCATTCTATATGTACGTGAAGGTGGTCAGTCATTTTTTCGAAAACATAATGTCGAATGACAATTTTTTCGAAAAACAAATGTCGAAAAAAAAAATGTCGAATTCGTTTTTTTTAAATTATATATTTATTTTGGGGTTCGGGATAAAAAAATGGGTAAAACAAAAAAAAATTAAAAAATGGGGGTTGGGGGGGAACCCCCATTTCGAAAAAAAATGCATTAAAAAAAAAATTCGACATTTTTTTTCTACATTTTTTTTCTCGAAAAAATGACTTTCGACATTATGACTATAAACCGTACATGACATATGTCCTACCAGTCCACATATCCAGCATGTTGGTGGCTCTCGTGCTTGCCATGGATATCCCCCTTGTTGTCTGAGTACCCCTGCTGTCCATATTGATTGCAGTGGTGCTACCTGTTGTTGTGTAGTGTCTTGTGTTACTGCAACCTGGGTGGTGGTTGGTGTTGTTATTAGTGCGCCCTCCATGGTATATTTGGATAGTTTCTTTTGGACTAATTTCGCTTCCTCTGTCTTTCTATCTTCCTCCTTTTGTTTAATCTTTTCTTGCCACATCCTGCATTGGTGTACTATTGTCAGCTGTATCTCGGGCCATGCTTTAGCCTCCATTCCCACTAATTTCTTCAACTGTCTCTGCACTTGCTCTGGGAGCCCTTGTACCAGTGTACTACTATGTGGTAAAATATTGCTAGTGTTTTGTCCCACGGTTCTCGTGTTTCCAGGCGCCACTTCTCTTGAATCTCCTGGATGTAATTGACAGGATCTTCATTCTCACGCATCTTGCCTGACGTTATTGCTCCTATGTCTGAGGTGTCTGGGTATTGGACCCTCAATGCCTGCCATAGAGCGTGCCTACAGTTAGCAAATGGCGCTCTATCATGTGACGTGTCGTTTATTGTTACCCCTGGGAATCCCGCCCTCTTCCAAATGTCCTCTGCAGCATCCCCCACTATTGAAATTAGCAACCCCTTTACATCACCCACCGCTAACCTTTGACCCGCAGTGTGTTTTTCCATCTCATATATCCATTTCCCAGCTCCTCCACTCAGAGATGGAAGTCTGCATTTAATATTTTCTTTATCTGCATGTTTCCATGGGACATATTGTGGTCTAGATCCCCGTCTCTCCATGTGTGGCATTAAATTGTACTCCCTCACTTCCCCTGGCGTTCGTTTGTGTGGGGATACGTTAGTGTATTTGTCAACTTCTTCCATATTAGGTAACTTTCCTATACTGTCAATATTACAGTATGTTGCTCTATCACTTCCTATGTTCTTGTTCCCCCTTCTGTTACCTTCCTGCTCCATTCTTTGTGTGTCAACTCGCTCCTCTTGCTTGCGCCGCGGGAGGTCCCTAAATCGGTTAACATATGGCGTGTTTGCTAGGGTTGGTGTTAGTGGCCGTGGTGTTTTTCTGTCGTCTTGTCTACTCTTCATTTCTTCTGTATTTTGCTCTCCTCGTGTCCAACATTCCCAGGGGAAACCCGCAGTCAGTGCGTGTTATGTATAGTTTACCTAAACTTTCCCTATTTTCCTCACTTCGTCCTCCGCTCGACCCTTTCTCCTCGTCACTGCAGAATCCATCTGAAAATGTCAATCCCCACTCTGTGCATTCCCCCCCCCCGTTACTGTCTTTAAATCTATTAGGTCTATGTCTGTGTTCTCACCTCCCCTCTCTATGACCCTTTGTGTTGATGTTGTTGCAACTTCCTTATCCTGACGCGTATACTTTTTTGCCCCATACTCCATCTTCCTCTTTCCTCTTTCTTCATTCTTTTTCTTTACTACCTCACCACCTATTTCTGCTCGTGCTCTGCATAGTTCATCCATTACTGCATTGCTCAACTTTCCTAATATCTTTTCCTCCTCTTCCTTGCTTCCCCATATTCCCCCCTCCCTTTTCAATATGCTTTCTATAACCTTTCCTTCTTCCTATTTTCGCACGCTCTCTGATATTATTTTCTTTTTCCATAGTCCCATTTCCCTGCCATTCCCTTCTCCCTCCTCCTCCTTCCTTCTCATCTCCTGTTGCCCCATGCGTGTCACTCTTTCCGCAATCGCTCTTATCCGTGCTTCTTCCTTTTTCCCTTCTTCCTCTTGTACCTTCACCCTCGCTTTTTCATCCTTATTTGCTTTCCTTTCTTCCTTTCTTTCCTGCGCTTCTTGCTCGAACTGTCTGATCAGTGCGCTCCGTACTTCCCTTAATTCTGACAGTCTTTCCTCCAACATCTCTTCCTCATCCTGTGACAATTGACCTCTTACCTTTTTACTTACCCCATGCCCTGTCTGTAGGTTGTCCGTCTCTTCCTTACTTACCTTCCTCACTGCTCCCTCCTCCTCCCCTGTTAGCGTCCCCCGGAGCTTTAGACCACCTCTGCGCTATCCATTCATCTGTCCCTACGTTTGCAAAGTCTCTCAGTGCCCGTTGTCCGCCCCCCCGTGCTTGCCTCTTTTAGTTTTGTTTCTGTTGTGCTCTTCGACCCGCCCCCTTTTCGTAACTATCCGTTGACGCGTATGGCGGTGGGCTGTATGCAGGGTTGGAATATCCCTGAGCTGCTGTTAGTTGTGAGCGGGCTGCTTCTCTCATCCCTTTTAGTGGATACAACCGTCCTTCCTCCTTCTTTACTACTTTAGCTATCGGTATTTCCTCTGCCCCTTCCTTCTTCACCTTTACCTCCGATACCGCGAACAATCATTCTGCCTCTTCCTCACTTTCTTCAGTACTGGGTGGGTTTTTTGGTGCCGTACCCCCACCGCCTCCTTTCACTTTCTCCTCCTTTACCTCCTTTTCCTCCTTTACCCCCTGCATTGGGAACATCCCTGGTACTCCTGGTGCACACCCCTGGAACATCTTCCATAAATCGAAGATCTCTAAATGACTTGCTAACTTCTTTCCTTTGTATGTGTTGTGTAGATATGTCAGCAGGGAGTGTTGGGTAAATGTGTCGAAGCTGCCGTTGGGCGGCCATGATACCCTTAGCTTGTTGTCTGTTCCTTGTGTCCATTCAATACTATATTTTACTATTTTCTTCTCTGTGTGGTGTTAATGTCATGCAGATATGCTGAAGGGGGGGTTAAAGCACTTTCTCTGAGCCCTAATCCCACTCCCGCCCCCGACCCGTAAAACGTGGACATGTTACAATTTTGCTTTTCTCAATATCACCCTTTTACCTGGCCCCGTAAACTGGGGACTTTCAACTGTCCGCTGCAAAGGAAGGCAATTTTTATTACAATGCGTTTACTTTTCTTTTCTCCCGATTTTCAATTATGGCCCCCTTTGGCCGTGGCGCACGGAGCCCTCTGCGGCTGCGTGTCCTGTGTGACGTGCTTTTGAGCCGACCCACCTTCCTGTGTTGCCAATACTGGGCCCGCCTTCAGCTTAACTCCTCCTCCTCCTCCCCCGCCCTCACTGCCCACGCAGTTTTGTACTTCCTTATCCCCTCCTGCCCCTCTTGTCGAGCGCAGGCCGGCGTTCTCTGTGCACGACCGCCTCTCCCCCTTTGCCCCTCCCTCACTGCAGTTCCTATTCTCATCACACCTGGATGAATACGAGGTGATTATCGTGTCCTATACAAGCCTTATGGGTGACGTCACCAACCTCTACAAGCTACTACCGGTACGTACAATTACACAACCAATGAACGTGTGATATCTTTGACACTCCTTTTCCCCGTGAACCCCACAGCTGTCTTCCCACCTCGTCTGGAGTGGAGTAATCAACAATAAATTAACTATTACAATCGGACTGCGCACGCTGCATTGCCTCGCGTGTGATACGCCCCCTCTCTAGGGGAGCTTAACCAGCAAATTATCTTCCGCACTTGGGAAACAATCTACCCACCGAGCTAAAACACTCAAATAGTAGGGATCCTCATCTAATCATTGATCTACAACGTCAACTCATAGGAAAGCCACACCTCCCTTATACAGGTGTCCGCGATCTAGACCAATCAGAGCTGTCCGCCAGTCATACATGGGTGCTCGAAGCCCCACCCAATTCACTCCGTGACGCTGTAGGGGACGCCCCTCATGCCTGTCCCGCTACACCTCACACATCTATCACTGCTGATTAATCAAAATCCTTTTCAACACCCTGTAACAACCGCCCGCCACCCTTTTTACAATTCCTCCCCCCTCCCGCACAACATTACATTGCTGGTTGTGTGTGCCATACTCACATCAAGTCCTCGTGTGCAGGGGCAGCTCGACCGCGGGCAACCCTCCCAATCAGCTCGCCACCTCCTCTCATCTGGACCATGTCTGGACACTCGCCAACCGCGGGCGGGATACTTCTCAAGTCGTCTCCCGAGGGCCAATCTCCGGATTGCGCTGTCTGGTCGTCTCACAATTCCACGATGGTCCTGTAGTCCTCAAAAGGGGGCAACGGCAGAGGGGGCCACACTGCCTGGCTACCTCAACGCAAGGGGTCTTGTAGTGGTTGCCCTTTGGTTAGGTGGATTTCAAACAGATCTCAGCAGTGCCTCCAACTTGTTGGGGTGATTTCCTGGCAGTCGGCAGGGCCGTCCGCGGACCTCCAGGGCTGGGGAGGCCCCAACTCCTCCCGCCTCCCAAAAGGAGTATGAGACACACACAAGAGCAAGGTAGATACTGCTGTTTATTACAGGCAGGGAAGACCACTCGTAACCAGTTGCATCCGGGAGGCTCTCATCATCAGTGGGGCTCGCAGGCCCTTTTTACCGTGGTATGACACGCTACTTGCGTCACCTGGGAAAACTATCCCCAAAACCTATCGCCACTTCAGGTTGGCTCCCCCAGTGGTAGGGTCAGTATGGTTACCTATAGAAAAGAGGGTTATTGGGTGAGGAAGGGTCAGGTGGTGGGTGAGGAAGGGTCAGGTGGTACGCTTGGGCTGTCCCTAACAATTGTTAAACCGAATTTGTTACAAGGGGACACTTGGTGATTGGCTAACTATAATGGTGTCGGTGATGAGCCCCTCGTATTCTTATTGGTTCACCCGCGATCCCCCAAGCCTGGGACCATCGCCGTTCCCAGCTTGCGGTGTACCTGGTATTGGCAACAAAGTATAACTATGTGTCAGTGGCTGACAATGGACAGGTCTGACTAGTGGCTAATGTGCATGTCTTTCCCATCACTGTAGGTGTCCAACTTGTTACTTCATGGTTGCAGACTGTGCCCCAGGCGTGAGACCCCAGCGCTCTTCTGTCCTGTGAGGCTTGGCATCGTATCAGGCCAGCTTGGTCACGTATGGAGAGACCGTAGCTGGAGCAAAATTATGGGCATTTGATTTGTATTTCGGCTCTTACGAGCGTTTAGCAGTGGCAGGTGTGACCTTGGCGCGGGGAGCTTCGCATGTAAATTGCAACATTGCGGCCTTGGCTGTGGACTTCTCATTGGGGCTCATTCTGCGTGATCAGCGCTTTGCAGTTTTCGTCTGAGAGGCTTCTGCCTGGGGACTCATGCTTTGCGGCCTACCTGGGCCTATTTTCTGGGTGGCAGTACATGATGCATAATATTGGGGTCGCGAGGGGTGACAGAGTGTAATATGTGTTAGTAGATATGTAGGGTGGCGTCTCCATGGTGTTAGTGGCGAAAAAGCATCGGCAAGCATATACATGAGCTCTTCAGGCATCTTGCGTTTCTGCGGTTCTGGAGGTGGCCTATGTGAAAATAACAACAATGCATGTATGTGAGTGTATACAGTCCTCTGTGTCATAGCACTGAGTAAGTTCCTCTTGTAGGTTGATGTGTGAGTGACCGATGTGCATGGTGGCACGTGTGTTCTTTTTCTGGTAGCTATGTCATCATGGCATTTCTAACTATGATGGCGTTTTGTGGTTACTGTTGTAATTGAGTTGCTCCATAAAGTTGACGTCATTTCTACCTGAGCTTCCTGCACGTGGTTTGATCAGTGGGCATGCTCCCTGGCCGCGTGACCGCAGAGGATCGTGACGTCTGGTGCGGAAGTGAGTGGGTCGAATTCCTCTCGCGGGCGGTGCTTGGGGCGTGACGTCCTAGGCCATGGTTTGGATGAGAATGGGGGCGAAGGGACTCTCCCATTTTCCCTCTTCAACAAGGAGGAGCGCCCATGGGACCAAACCACAGCAGAGGCCATGTGCCCCGGCAGGACAAGCAACAGGCGAGCAGAACACCCACACCAGCCGGAACACCTGACTAGAACAGACCAACGGATCCGCTCCAGAGGCAAGAAGATCCACTCCAACCTGGTGCAAACCAGGCCCCACGCAAACAGACCCAGAGAGGGAGAATTTAACGCAGAGACACAAACAGGGAAACCCAATACAAGGACACAGGGCCCCCGCCTGCAATCACATAAGGACCCCGGACCTCGAGGACCAACGAGAACAGCCACAGCATCTCCCCTTTTGCTACCAGACAACTTGCAAATGCATTTGAGAGGTTTTGCCACAAAATCTCGAGATTTTGTAAATTTAAGACTGTCAAAATAGTCACCATTTGTTTTTGTTTTTTTTTTACGCTGTACCCATAGGGTAGCTTCTAAAGATAATGATAACTTCCATTCCATTGCATCAACAACGTCAATTACAAAAACCTGCCTGGTAGCGCCCACACGAACTATGTCTGTGTTTGAATGGTTCTTTTTTCTGTGAGCTGTTTGCAGTAGACATCTGAGGCTGTCCATCATGTGCCAGAATCCGACTGTTACAAAAGAGACTAGAAGAGTTGGTACAGCGAGGCTGGTGTCAAGCTCCAAGGTGGTCTGCCTTCTACAGACTCCACTAGGACCGGCCTGAAACTCTGCAGGGGGAAGCGTAATGGAACTTTCGTACGATTTATAAATAGGCAAACCAGACCCCGGCAAGCACGGCGTTTTCAATGAAAAGGGAAATTAATAAAAGATTAACTTTTCCGTAGCTTGAAATCTAAGTATATCTGGAGGCAACTAGGCTCGTTTCAGGAGGGTGCTTTCGACCACTTGCAGGATTGTTCAAATGTTGAGTCTATATTAGTTTGTTGTTTTCTTTGGGGTCTCAATGAATGAAAAATAAGGATATATATATAGTTGTTAAAAATAAATATTATTTCTTACAGTGTGTGATCATGCTCTCTCTCTCTCCGACAGCCTGTGCATAACTCATCATGTTAGCAATCAATGCAGGGGGGGTAACTTTAGCCGACCTCTTGTGGGGGAGGGTATAACAGCGCAAAAAGTGGGGAAAAGTCTTCTAGTTGGGACTTTTGGTGGCTGGAGAAAACGTAATTGTGAGCTTAGCATGGACCTGCAGGTACGTTATGAATCCTGGCTGGACCTGCCTTTCATCTCCCCTCGGCGTATAATGGCAGTCAACATGGTGCATTATAGAGCCCACTTTCCGTAAAACAACTCGGGTAGCAGACAGTTTTTCAAAAGGTTTTGTAGGGTAACGTCAATAGAAAAAATCCTATAGAAGTCCCCAATAGTGTACAGGAACATTTCCCAAAGCATTTCAATGTCTTTCCCCACAACATGTGCCATTAAAATAACATGTTCACACTGACTCTGCCCATATACTTCCATGCTGTCTGCACTAACATATGCCAGTATTCCCATATAAGAACATACTCATTTGTGCTTTGCGCATAATGCCAATAATACTACATACTAAATATGATGCTATAAGAAAACAGCCCAAGATGGATCTCCCATACACGTAACAACATATTCTGTTGGCTTTGCCGTTACAAATGCCATGCCGAAATAAGAAAACATGTCCAAACTGTCTCTAATGTAAGCCAGGCTAGGCACATAAGAACACTTATCATACATGCATTTTTTTATAGATGCCCAGTACAAAATGTAATGCCACAGAAAGAAATGGCTAGACTGGCTGCACCAAAATGCCAAGCTAGCCACGTAATAACACATATCATATTTGCTTTATTATAGATGCCCAGTAGAAAATGTAATGCCACAGTAAAAAAATGGCTAGACTGGCTGCACCAAATGCTAATCTAGCCACGTAATATCACAAATATTTGCTTTAACATGGATGCCCATTAAAAATGCAGTAGTAGTGCATCCCACCCTCTACCCCCTGTGCCCCCCACCCACCAAAACCAGGTTCATGGCCCAGCACAAGAACATTCACGCAACATTCATTCCCTCATGTGCACATACCATACACTCATATACTCACTCATTCACACACACATTACATACATAATACACACCATTGCATGCACACAAGCCTACACACACACACACACATACATAATAAAGATATAGCACCCTCACATGCACATGCACACCTAATTTTGTTTCTTACCTGTTTTCAGCTACCTGGCTTCCTGGAGACTCCTCTCCAGTAGAACTCCAGCTCTGCACTCCCCCACCTTGATAGGAACCAGGAAGCTCTCAGGTAGATTGAGCTTTCTGGTTCCTGACATGCGCAGTGGAGCTGGGGCCTCCATCCCACGCCGCAAACGAAATGCAATGCTAGATGGAGTTGCTGCCAGAGTGCCTCTATCTTAAACCGCAAAATGGCTTTAGATGGAGGCGCTCTGGGGTCCCTCCATCTCCCTCTGCAAAAGAAATTATTATTCCCTTTTCACTGTGAAATGCCGGAGCCAGAATGCCTTAATCTCGGACCACAAAGGAAATTGTTAATGATGTCCTTTGCAGCAGGAAGTAGAGGTGCTCTGGTGCTAGAGTACCTGCAACCCCCGCAGCAAAAGAAATTAATATGTATTTCCTGTGTGGTGCAAGTTGGAGGAGCTATAGTGCCTCTATCTCAAATTTATTTCTGGAGTCGCAGGGCCCTCTGAGGACATGGAGTGACGTGGTCCCCCGCTACGCCACTGCACGTATGATTTGTGACCAGACCCACTTACATTTCTAAATTGCGTAACATTTATTTGCTAGAAGGCATATAATATTTACCCAGTCCCCACAGATATCTACCAAAACTTGTTATTTATGTATATTTATTTATTTTTTAACTTTGTATAGCGCGCGCAAGCCCTTAGACTTCAGGGCGCTGGAGAAACCAGGTACAAGAGGCCTGTAGGAGACGGTTGAAACAAACATGTTACGTTCAGTAGTTACATATACTCGTGTGGGAAGGGTAAACATACATCTTTCCTTGTTCCAGTCAATAACTTTGGTCTAATCAGGGAAACCTGTAAGAGCTATGTTTTACGTGTGCCTACAGATACATTGGGAAATGCAGTCACGACTTAGGGGATCGATTGGGTATTCTTAGTGGAATGGCAGGTATACATTTTGGTGGTGCAAATATGTTACAGCATGCTGTAACATTATTCAAGAGGTACTACTGCCAAACTCCTAACAAGGCCCTTTGAAATTGGTATCGTGAGATTTAATCGAATAAAAAAAACGAATGGGAGATTTATTCGAAAATCAGCTGTATGAAAATTTCTACAGCCGAAAATTTCGAATAAATCCCCCATTCAGTGTCATTATAGTGAACAAGGGCTGCAGGGGCTTCGTGGGTGTCCCCCGCACCTCTGCCATCAGGGGTTGCGGGGGTGTCCCACGCTCCCTATTCAATCAAATTTGGGAACAAAAGATGACCCTGCTCCCATTCACGTAAGTGAAGGGAAACAGCCTTGCAAAGGGCAGCAGGAGATGGTGGCACGCAAGGAGGTGTGCCGCCAAGAGGTAAGTAAGGGGTTGGAGGACAGTGGGTTATCAGAAATATTCGGGGGAGTGAAAACCAAAAGTCTTTTTCATTCAAATGACTTTTGTTTTTTTCTCAGACAAACATTTCTAATTCGTTCAATTCACTGTAATCCTTTGAAATTAGGTCTTTAGGGTGGGGGTGTTCCAAGATTAGGTGTCTCTGACCTAAACTAGTCTGCTTCTTTGATCAGGGTTTTGTGTGGTCTATTGTTGCACATTTATTTGTGATGGTAGATCTCACCTCTGAATTCAAGGCTTAGTTTGCAAAGCGCAGGAGGACAATGGGGACCTTGCCGACCAATCTGAAGGTCAGGGAGTCAGGAGGAGAATCAGCACAATGGAACACTGCCTCTTACTCCAGCTGACAGTCTGTAAGAATGACCATGAACTGAAAGCCATCATGGCACGCTGCCAGGGAGGTAACAGCCTGCTGCATCTCTTTAGGGAAATGGAGTTGGGTAGGATGCGTTGGAACTGTTGTACAGCTCAAATCACTGTGAATGTGAGCCCACATTTGGTCAAGTAGTAATGATATGATATGATGATATGATATGGCATTTATAACACGCCTATACACAAGTGTTTCAAGGCGCGACGAGACAAGGGAGGGGGAATAAAGGGAAGACAGAACAACGATCCTCCTAGGCCAGGTGTCATTCAGATCGCGCAAGTGCAGGGGGAGGGGGAAAATAATGCCTTATTAGACCTTGATGCCACTCTGGGTGGTATGATCATCGGAAGAGCTAGGCTGGATTCTGGGCCTTTCTTGGTAAAGAATCACCGTTAAGGTTGGGGGTTGTGCTATTGCTAAGGACAGCATTCTAAGACTGAAAGAAGGCTCTGGTGAAAAAAGCAGATCCTATGCTTTTGCCAGATTTGTATGATGTATTTTGATACTAGGAAGACGGCTGAAGAGCCGGAACTTTTTCTTGCAATGATTACGCAAAGGTGAGCTGGCTTCCTCTCTACTAGACTGCACACGGGCTTGGTACCTGACAGATGAATGCTATTGCGTGTGTCAGCTTTGCAGCTACAACTATTTCCCCATTTGGGTCGTCAGTCTTCGTTATGCAAAGATCAAAGCAAAGATGGACTCGGCGTATCCTGCAAGTTTCTGGCACAACACGATTACAGAGGCATTTGCCCTGCTCTATTCAAAAAAATAGAGGTGAGTAGTCGGTGGTCCTGTCCAGTATTTCAGTGCGGCTTAAATTCAGAGGCAAATCCTATCCGCATAACCTTCAGAAGAAAAATAAATGAAAAAAAACAAGGATAATAAGATTTTTCGGTTGTGTGTCCACGTATTATTGCTGGAATTGATGCATTTCTCCAATGATGATGACGTTTATTCTTTGACGTGTTAGAAGTGGTCAGAGTGCTCAAATGGCAGGTTGTGCATGGAATTGCAAAGAAGCGTGATTTTCCACTGACAGCCAAAAAAGATCATATGAAAGTTATCTTGCTGGTGATTAGTCTGCTATTAAAGGTGATGGCATGTTTATTTAAATCAGATGTATTCCTTTCATTTTTATGTGGTTATGCAAGGGACACACATTGATGTTCAGAGGTGTGGGTTCCACAGCTGCAAAACCTCAAAACAACCCCAAATATTCCGACTCTCCTCGTGTCAATTTTACTTTTTTCTTAAGTACTCACCATTCCAAGTCGTACTGACTCTATTTCCATCCAGCAAAGGAGATATATCCGCCCCTCCCCCTGCTGTATGCCTTCTCATGACGTGTTCCTCCTCATCCACGAATCACCAATGCACAAGGCATAAAAGTACTTGTTCTATCTTTAAAAAAGTAATTCATCAAAGTCTAGGCTTCAAACATCATGTCACCGCCTCTCTCTAACTTTCCCTGAAGTGCTATAATCCATACACATATTCCAACATTTTCCATTTCAATCAGGCGATGTGAATGTTTTATTTGATGTTTTTGGCTTGTAGTCCTTGATTTTGTAAAGTGGAAATCCAGAACTACAAGCCCCAGAATGCAAAGAAGAAAACAGAACTGGACTGGCAGCTCATAACTGGAATGGGGCATTTTGCCACGTGTCCCTTTTGCAGTATCTGCTTTTTTCATTAGCATGTATTTCGAGATCTCTCTTTTCCATTTTAAACAACAGTGTTTCCTTTGACAAATATTCAGAAAATCTGGTCAAGTGGCACAGGGAGTAGAGCGCTTGCTTTGACACACGTGCAGAGCCTGCCGACGCAGATTCGAATCCCGGCAGGGCCAAACTCAGCCTTTCATCCTTCCGAGGTCGATAAATGAGCACCACACACCGTAGGTAATTAATATGCATCGCTCAGATACCTGAGGGTTCGTAGTGCTATATAAAATGCTAAATTATTATTATTATTATTATTATTATTATTATTATTATCTCTTGAGGGGGTTAACATGCTCACCAACGTACACTGGATATCAGATACCCATATGTTCCAATAAATAGTTGAACTTTCACCATAGTCTTAAGAACGAACCTTAATCCCTGTTGCCAAATGTCTGATGCCTGCCCAGCCATGAGTATACCTATCTAACACAATGTTCGCATTAGTGCCTATGGGCCTCATTACACGGTAGGCGGTAAGGGATTACCAGCACTGGTAAGGGCACCGGTACCGGTAATCCCTTACCGCCCTACTACGAGGTCCCGCTGAGGGACTTCAGAGCTAATAACGGTACCGTTATTAGCTCCTTGCCCATTCCCATTGAGCCCTATTGGGGCTCGAATGGGAATGGGGAATAGTAATTGGCATGGGGACTTACCGTGTCCTCCAGAGTCGGAAGGACCTGTTAAATCCCCTTACCGCCTACCCGGACCCCGGAAGGTGGGAGGGGTAGCCATGGCGCTAATAACGCCATGGTTACCTCCTACCGTGTAATGAGGCCCTATGTGTCTTAAATTCTCGTTTTCCCTTTTTGTTTTGGGCTTCTCAAAATTCTGTGTCTGGCACTGCAGCACGCAGGGAAATTTGCATTCTCAAGGTATATAGCAGTCATCAATAAGTATCTACATCTAATCCATATAAAAAGTTGACATTTTGTAAGGCTGGTGGCATGGACGTCATTTGGGCCTTGACAGTGGTAGTTGCTGCTTCCCCTGCTCCTGCCCCCCACACACAACCCTGCCACGCCTAGCCCTGTCCTTGCTGCCCTTGTGCCACTGGACAAAGAGGCAGTGCCAGGAGCAGATATCTGTGTTGCACCTGAAAAAAGGCATTTGTAAATGCAGATAAATGTGCCACAGCTTTTTTTACCTGGACTCTCGATGTCGTTAGCTGGAGGAATAACAGGGATGCCGAAAAAACTATGGAGCTGCCATCACTAACAGGTTGGCAGTCCATTAGTGAAGAGTGCCTGAATGGTTGGGTTCAGAGATGGGGTTGTCTGTGCAGCTCTTCCCCAGTACTATAGCAACAGGAAGTCTTGGGAGGATAGCTCAGTGGCAACATGTTCGCCTTGGAAGCAAGACGACACAGAGCAACACAGGTTCGATCCCTGGGTCCGAGCTTAGAAACCTCTGGGTATTAAGCGTGTTATAAATAACCTATCATATCATAACCTATCATATGGGGGCTAGGTCTAGCTAGCTGGGAATGTGTAAGAGCATCCTGCAGTACTCAGTGACAGCACAGCATGAACGCAGATCTCATCAGTATTTCCTGTTTGTCTGATTTGCACATCCAGTGAGCCACTGTGTCTGTGATGAGAATGGTGTGCCCCAGTGGCTTCTGCCATCAATCCTGCCTGGGCATTGTGTGTCCTGACACAGATCTGCCCGACCTGCATCACAGGTGCACCGTAGATAGACACAAGGTGAGATACTTAATGTATATGAAGTTGCCCTCCGCCTTTGAAATAAACCAGCTGTTGCTTCCTCAAGCAGCACATATATATTTGGAAGGATAGCTCAGGGACAATGCTCTTGCTTTAGGAACAAGAGGATGCAGTGTGGCATGGGTTCAGTTCCAGTGCTTAGTAGCTGGAGGAGGCTGGCTGTAAGAAGATTCAATTCAACACTACAGCTAAGTCAATGCCTAGTCTGGGATACTGAATGGAAACCCTTATTGATATATCTTTATGTCCAGTTCATGAGTTCTGGATGATTACCCCTATATAACACCCCTCTCTTAGAATCCCCCTGACCCCACTGAGCCAAGAAGTAGCTCTGTTTTGCAAGTTTAAAAGGTTTATTTGAGAAATAAAACAACATATAGATACCACGCTTTTATAATAAATTAATAATCGATATCGCCCTTATAAATATAATGTTAATCAACCATGGGTAATCTGACACTAGCACACTTTTTATAATCAATGAGGAGTTAGTATAGGATGGATCAAGTAGCAAAAATACTTTTATGATTTCAAGGGAAAAGCAATGAGGAATAAAATGCAGTACAGAAATACTTGAGATGATTTTAGCAAAAGATAATATAATCACTTTTTCTCTGGCAATTCACCCCCCTCCCCTATGCAATGTAAGACATGGAAGTAGATGGAAAGAGGAGCACACAGTTCTCAGGAATGCAATCAAATACAATACAAAATTCAGTTCCCCCCCAGCAAGCTTAGAGAAAAACGGTATGAGTTTTAAAACACAGGCCCAAGTGCTTTGAATGTGGTGGCAATGAAGTGAGAAATATGCTGAAAATGCTTTTAATTCCCTTTAGGAGGTTCAGGGTGAGTGAGAGATACTTGGGATGAGCTCAGGCTCACTTTAGCAATGATTCAGGGATGGTTATTAAGAGGCAAACACATTTTTAGCAAAGGAAAGCAAAAAGCTTCTATCTTTTTACAGGTAAAGAAATCGGGCCAAATCGCGGCAAAATTCACGAGTGCGTGAATCGTGATTGCGGCAACAGTATAAGGAGTAGCAATTTCGTTCCTATCCCAAACGGTTCCAGAGATACGGACGATTAAATAAAGGTAGTTTTTCGGATTTAAAGTAAACTCAAAATGACAGGTGACAGCTTGCAGCTTCAGAATTGACAGGTGACACGATTTCTAGGAGGCTGTTCTACTTAGGTTAAAATAGTTTGGATTAGATTATTTTAACTAAGAGATTGGTTCTGCACAGTTCTGCTAGGTACTCACAATATAAATTTGAAATAGGCCTCGCCACGGATCTGGTCAGGTTTTGGACTCGACTCCGGTTCTGGTCTCGGCACTTCACAGTGATCTGGGTCAGCTCTCTGGTTCTGCTCACAGCGGTCTGGGTCACTCTGGATCTCTGGTCTGGTCTGTCCGGATACAGCGGTTTCTGCACGGCTCCTGGATCTCTGCACTGGTCCTGGCAAAAGTTCTTGGCAAGGGATTCAAGCAGCTTGCCCGGCTGTGAGTAGCTTGCAATGATTTGAGGCCTGCTGCAGAGAACTCAGCTTGTGGTTTTAGGCCTCTGATTTAGGTTCTAAAGTATAAGTTCTAGGTTCTGGAGTATGTAGCTGGAGTCAGTCTGGAACTGGTATCTTCTGGATGTTGTGTGGTCCGGCAAAACGCTCCGCAGCAACTGGATTTGAATGTCTCTACCTGTCCCAGCAGTCTCTTTTTATGTGTTTTGAAAATGGGTGTGTGCCTGGGCCTAACTAAGCCTGCCCCTCTCTACTTGTCATTGGCCCAATTCTCCCCTCTCCCATGATTGGGGGAAGGAAATGTGAGTCAGAGTGATGTTGTAGGTTTTATGGGTCAGAGGATCCTCCCCTGGTCAGTTTGACCACAAATCTATATTTGATTCAAATACATCCTTCCCAGATATACAATTTGTTAAAATTACATGTGCACATTATATATTACTTATGGTCCATGCTTGTCCGCCTCTGATCTTCCTGGGGGCTTGCATTAATAAATGACAACATTTTGCGCTTTTTAACTGGTTTTGCAATATCGGAAATTTACCCAAATTTACACACATGTGCGCAAGGAGTATGGACATTAATTGATGAAGTGTCAGATTTTTAACATGCAGACATTTGGAGTGAGACCCTATTTTCCGCTAGCAACCCCCAGAATACACCACAGGGTCCTAACGCATCTCAAAATGTTCACAGAAAAATCACAAAAATAATGATATTACTTATATAATTCTGACAAGTCCGCACTTTGAGTTATCTATCGTTTTAAAATTATGCCCTGGTCAAAAAGGGGTGTGGCTTCCCACATCACAGGGTGAAATAACTGGTTTATCCACTTCCCCCAAGCTCAGCTGTTAGCAGAGGCACTACCCCTCCCAGTTTCCCCTAAGAGAAAGCCACTTTACGGCCCCCCAATATAACATTTGCCTGAGTCCAGGACAGGCCTGTGTTCAACTCCCTGTAGTCCCCAGCTGCTCCACCCCTAATCTAATCAACAGGGCCATGTGACCTCAGGATGCAGCCAGGCCTGGCAGCCAGGCCTGGGAACACAGCTGTTGATCCAGTATCAACTCCTGTCGGGGGTAGTTGTCAGGCAGAATTCAGTTTCATTAAGCCAGGTTTCAGCTAAATGTCACTTTTTGTTCCCAGTTTAAATCACTTACAATTTGTACATATACATTAAATAATTACTTCCTTCAAGTCATTTCAGAATATAGTTTTACATTGTATCCACCTCTTAGCAAGTCTTTCCTTGGTCTGGTTTTGTTTCATTTGTTCAGTTTTACACAAAAGTCTGGTGGTTTTAAAACGCCGGCTTTCTGATAGTGGCGAGTACTGGTAATGCAACCATTTTTGGGATTAAGAAAATTGATTCCCCACAAGAAGGTTGTATCTTTGGAGTGGTCTTGTGCCAACTGCGCAGTTCTCCTATTCTGGCGTGAATGTGGGCGGCGATAGCTCATCCCCACATCCACCCAGTCTATTGATTTAGTTTGTTCTGGGATAGAATAATGGGCGGCGACAGCTGATCCCCAGTCTATTGATTCAACATGGGTCAAAACCCATGACATGGCATTAAGCAAGATATGGACAAAAATAATAATAAAATTGGCCTTTTCCAGGGGTGATGTCATAGAGCTGATGTTGCTGTTTACATTCTAAAATACGAAAACCTGCAATTACTGTGACCTGCAACATATCCTTCCCCTCTAACTCCCATCTAACAAGAAGAAAAATGGTGGGTTACTTACCAAATAGCACAACAGGAAGGTTTCAAATAATCTATATCCACTGGCACAACTCTGGGCAACCTTCCAGGGTATCGTTTTACTGGTTGGACTTGTGGTGGTCAGTTGGTGTTTCCAGTCTGTGGCCAGACACTTGGCAGACACTGGATCTCTGCGCTTTGGGGATAAGGCCTCTTTGAGATGCTCTGCCTGTTTATACTTCAGCCCGAGTGATGTACAATAGTCCAGGTTGTAGTGTTGGATGTCTGCTTACATTCACAGTAACTTGATAATATGGGCCTATACATACTGATATTAACGCTACATATGTTGATCCGTTCTTGTATGAACGGTATATCATATTACAGTAATATCGTAGCCATATGTTTCTTAGTGTTCTGAGGAACTATGCTATGTGATGCCACTTCCTGATTGTGTGACATCACTTCACGTGATGCCACGAGGGGCGAGGTCAAATGACATAAGTTACTGTGATGTCATGTCAAATGTAATGTGATGTCACTTCCACTACCCCTGGCACTTTGGAGAAATGACATCCCTGGGTGGTGGGAAAAGTGCAATCAACCGCCACAGTTAAAGATGGCCAATCAGATTAAAGAGTTCCTCCACTAGCAGTCTCCTTTTAGTGTCCCCAGAGACCCTGAGGGCCTACACTTCCGCATCCCATCCGGGTGTATAAGCAGTGATGATCATGATTAGCTGGGTGAACCCAGGCGGACCTAGTTTCCGTTCCAGCATTTGCTGCATGCGACTAATCCATCTCAATCACTGCCATGCGCACATGGATGCACAGAAGTAATCAGTAATAGTGGTCACCATGAAAAAACATGGCGCACACAATTATTACAGACCCCTCTTAACTCGCCCTGCCCTTTTACACATGTCAAAGCAAGCCGCAAGGACTTGCACGCCACGCCATGCAGTGAGTCCAGAGCAAAATGCCAGGAAGGCGATGAAGCAGTCAAAGAATGTGTCTGTGTGTTTTCTCTCCTCCACTTTCCAGGGCTATGAAAATGAGTCCACACGAAGAGATTCTGCAGGAAAGCAAAGGCAACTCTATGGGTCTGTCAAGCGTATCCGTAGTGAAACGTAGCTGTCATTAAAAAGAATCAGGCATTTAGGTTCTGATCCAGGTCAGCAGAGGTGAGTTGAAGCATTTACAAGACCCCATCAGTTTTATGAAGTGCGCGAGACAGATTCCACTGCAGCTGACGCCGTTATATAAGGATGAACTAAGCGCAGTATCGAAGTGTTATGGGTGATGGCACTCCACGTCAGGAACGAGGTGAAGAACTGTTGAACTGGGGTGTTTCGGTGCCAAGACACAGCCGACAAGCGAGTTAGTGTTTGAGGCTTCGCATTCGCCAGTCCCCAGAGATATCCTATTAAAAAGCACTTGCATTCTTTTCCCCATCAATCACTGCAGTGAAAATTCCGCATGACAGCTGTAGTTGGAAGAGTAACGCCGTGAAGGAGAGTAGATTCTTTAAATATCACTCGCAGATAAAAAAAAAAAAAGTGAATGTGCTTACTGTCAAAAGGCACGGTTTGCTATTGAAGCATTTCATATGATGTTTGGAATAGGTGAAATTACTGCCATCCTTGTTATAACTAACTCTGCCTGGCATATTCTTCTCTCTCTCTCTCTCTCTCTCTCTCTCTCTCTCTCTCTCACTCACTCACTCACTCACTCACTCACTCACTCTCTCCCTCACTCCCTCCCCCTCTCTCTCTCTCTGTCTCTCTCTCTCCCTCCCTCTTCCTCTCTCTCTCTCTCTGTCTCTCTCTGTCTCTCTCTTTCTCGCTCTCTCTCTCTCTCTCTGTCTCTCTCTGTCTCTCTCTCTTTCTCGCTCTCTCCCTCTCTCTCTCACTCCCCCTCTCTCTGTCTCTCTCTCTCTTTCTCGCTCTGTCCCTCTCTCTCTCTCTCTCTCCCTCTCTGTCTCTCTGTCTCTCTCTCTCTTTCTCGCTCTCTCTCTCTCTCTCCCTCTCCCTCTCTCTCTGTCTCTCTCTCTCTCTTTCTTGCTCTCTCCCTCTCTCTCTCTCTCTCCCTCCCTCTCTCTCACTCTCTCTCTCTATATTTCTCTCTCTCGGTTTCCCTCCCTCTGTGGCTGAGAGTTGTGTTGTTAGGTGTGCATTTGCTGGAGCCACCCCAGCTGTTGCTGAGCAATGCAACCAGAGAAAAAACACAGATATCTGGAAGGGGGCCAGAATGTATATAGGCTTTAGTTGAACAATGGGATGAGAGCAGCAGTGACAGAGAGGGGGAGCTGGTCCGATATTAGTACTTGGAGACATATATCGTCATTGTGTGCGTCCTGCATGAATGCAGCCATCACATTGAAAACGCATTGACTGCACGGGGAGGTCAAGGGGGACACAGATAAGCTCAATGGGAGATCTTGGGATTCTGACAAACCTTGTAAGTGACCATAGTACCAGGCTGCAAGGTCTACAATTACATTGGATGTTTTCTATTCGTTTATATTTATAAGTGTTTGTACATACTGTATCAAGAAAAAATAAGGATTGTCTTAGCGGTAACAGAATAATATAAGCAGAACCCTGTCTAATGAGGAAGGACATTTGAAAAGGCAAAATGGTCTATATTCTCAGCAAAAGAACTGAATAAAAAAGGTCATTTTTTAAGTGTACTAATATTGCAAACTGCAATTTTCTTTTTAAATATTAACATTTTCATTTCCAAACATAACTTCCAGTATATTTTGTAGTCATAATAAGAATGTTACACTTCTCCTACTGAGCATAGCTGTCACACGCCACGGTAGCTGGCGGCTCTGGTCCCGATGGCGTCTGAGCCACCATTAGCCTGAGCCGCCACGCTCCCACGTACCGTGCTTTGACGGTCTAGTCTTCCTAGGCTAGTGCCGTCAGAAGCCCTTTTTCTATAGTCTCAACCCGGAAGCCTACGCGTTGACACGCTGTTGTTTTCTTCCTGTCCTGACTCCTCTGCCGGTCCTTCTATTCTGTATTATTTCGGTTTCCAGCTCTATTTTTCTCCCGTCCTCCCTCGGTCCTGCCTTCCCCGCCTCTAGTCTCTCTCTCTCCTCTTTTTTTTTGCATTACTCTTCCCTCGTTTGACTCCCTCATTGGAACGGCTTCCCAGTACTTTTTCCCCTTTTTCCCCTTGCTGCACCGCTCACCACTCCTCAACCTGCCATTGTGTCCTCACCATTCCGGATACATTCCTACCCTCGTTGGATCTCACCATCTTGCTCAATCAGCAGAAGATCAGTGTGCCACAGCCAGACAGGGTTTTTTTTATGCCATACAGCTTTTTCCCCTGGACCAGTTTGCTTTGGAAGAGGGGCCACCTAGACCGCTTATTCAAGGGTTAGGGTGGCTTCCTTCCGAGGTAGACCTTACCAGCACTAAAACAAAAAAAAGGAGGCGCTGTGGAAGAAGAGGTTCGGGGAAGGATTGGAACTCGACATTACAGGTGAGGAGGCGGAAGGGGAGTGGGGTGAAGAAGAGGAGATCAAGTTAAAAAGTGAAAGATTGCAACGCCCAAGTATAACAATGGCCACCCCTGAACAGATTCAAGAGCTGGTGAATGCTGTTCAAGCCATGAACCTGGAATTACAGAATGTCAAGGCTAATAACGTCGCTCTGAGGCAGACGATAACCAATCGCGAAACCCGTGACTCGGATTTGCCACCTATGATGTTGTCTTCAGGAAAGTTTGATGGAACTTCTAAAAAGCTGAAAGAATTCCTTTAAGCCTGTTCCATATACTTTACATTTCGTCCCCAGACATTTTCCACAGACCGCACTAAGGTTATATTCATGGTATCTAACATGATCGGTAATGCCTTAGCGTGGGCTACGCCTTTAGTTATAAACAACAACCCAGTCATTCAGGACCATGGGGCTTTTGTAACCCTACTCAGACAACCGTTTGAGCAACCGTAGATCACCCATGTTGCAGCTGAGGAACTGCTTGATGTACAACAGCGGACCTGTGACTTGCTTACCTATATTTCCACCTTTAAACGTCTGGCTACGGAAGCAGGATGCCCAGAACATGTACAATATACCATATTTCGCCGCGGTTTGAAGGAGGAAATTAAGGATGAACTAGCCCGTATTGCTCGCCCAACCACCCTATTGGATTTGATGTCCCTTGTTCTTCAGATTGACTACCGCCTGAATGAACGAAGGTCAAAAAAGAGAAAACACAAGACCCCAGTATTGCACCCTCCTAGTGCCCCCTCCCTTGCTCCCTTGCCTGCTCAAGGCAACAAGGAAGAACCAATGCAGATAGGAACTGCGCGGGGCCCCCTGACTCCGGAAGAAAGGAGGAGACGTAGGGATTCAGGCCTCTGCATGTATTGTGGGTCCAGTACCCATCTGCTGCGAAGTTGCCCCGGATGTTCCACAAAGGAGAGCGGGAAACGACCTCGGACCTAATGGGGACGAGTATCTGAGGTCTATCTCCCAGTCCCTATGTTACCGTGACTGTTGCATCGTCTACCGAGACAATGGATTCACACCTTATGGTGGTTACCGTCCAGTTAGAAACATCAACCATGCTTCTCTCAACCATGGCTCTCCTTGATTGCGGAGCTGCAGGCATTTTCATGGATATTCAGTGGGCACACCAACAAGGTCTCTCCCTTCTGAAACGTGAAGACGTCCAAAAGGTGGAAGGAGTCGACTGTTCCCCCCCTTTCTTCTGGGCCCATAACGCATTCTACTGAACAGTTAAGAGTATGCATACTCCAACACTCGGAGCAATTACAGTTTGACCTGATTCGAGCTGCTCATTTCCCCATCATCCTTGGTATTCAGTGGTTTAGGAAACATAATCCGGTCATCGATTGGACCCATAACACCATGGCTTTCGAATCCGGATTTTGCAAGCAAATTTGTTTATCACAGATGCAAGGGGAAATGGTACATATCATGACCCCGGAACGTAAGGAGGCTCGTGGTATCTGTAGTGTCCCTCCCGAATTGGCGGACTTCCAGGAAGTCTTTAGCAACAACCCAATTCTGGAACTACCTCCACATCGTCCGGAAGATTGCGCCATTGAACTGGTTCCTAATGCCCTCGTGCCATTCGGGCGCATGTTTCCTTTATCCATGACAGAAAAACAAGTCTTACGCAACTATTTGGATTCTCATTTAACCAACGGTCTGATTCAACCATCAAAATCCCCCGCTGGAGCCTCACTGTTCTTTATTCCCAAACGCGATTCATCAGAATTAAGACCCTGTATTGATTACAGGGGCCTGAATAAGATCACCATCGAGATCGCTACCCAATGCCCCTCATCTACGACATTCTGGAGGCTGTTCAAGGTGCGACCGTCTTCTCAAAACTAGATCTGCGGAGTGCATATCATCTCCTCCGAGTTCGTAAGGGAGACAAATGGAAGACTGCGTTCAGGACTCCCTTTGGATTATACGAATAAAGGGTTATGCCATTTGGCCTAGTCAACGCCCCGGCCATTTTCCAACGTTTCATGGACCAGTTGCTTTCTGACCTGCTATACGTTAATACCATTGTTTATCTCATTGACATTCTGGTCTTCTCCTCCACCCAACAAGAACACACTCATCATCTCAGAAACATCCTCCTCCGTCTCCAATCTCAACACCTCCTGGTAAAACCGGAGAAATGCATATTCAATGTAACCTCAGTTCCCTATCTGGGTTACATTCTCTCCCAGGAAGGCATCACAATGGACCCCAAAAAGGTGTCCGCCATCGTGGATTGGCCGACACCCACTTTGTTGAAGGAAGTTCAAAGGTTTTTGGGTCTGGCCAAGTTCTACAGAAAATTCATCAGTCAGTTTTCCCAAATAGTGCTACCCATTACAGCCTTACTCAAGAAGGAGGCTAGGTCTTTCGTCTGGACGGACCAAGCTAACCAAGCGTTCCAGCGTCTAAAGAGGAAGTTCTGCACTGCTCCCGTCTTGTGCCAGCCAGATCAGTCGCAACCCTTCATTGTTGAAGCAGATGCCTCGGCAGGCGCTATGGGAGCTGCACTCTTACAATTCAAGAATGGGAAAGAACACCCAGTGACCTACCTCGCCAAGACTTTTTCCCTTAGTCAAAGAAATTATTCTGTAATTGAAAAGGAATTGTTGGCCCTTAAAACTGCGTGCGAAGAGTGGAGACACCTTTTACAAGGCAGTGCACATCAGTTCATACTTCGCACCGATCACAAGAACTTACAGGTCCTTAGAAGTATGGAATGTGTAAATTCCAGACAGGCTCGCTGGTCCCATTTCTTTAGCCAATATAACTTCACAATCACATACATACCAGGAACTCATAACAGCCTAGCTGATGCCCTGTCCAGACGAGACACCCATGATGCACAGTCAGCTCCGTCCCCAGAGTACATGTTTCCCCAGAATAGAATTGTGGGAGTAGTAACTTCCTTTCTCCAGGAGGTAAAATCCAACACCACTCCTGATCTGGAAGCGAAGCTCCCCAGTCATCAACGGCGACTAGTCAGATGGTCAGATGGTTTGTTGTTGGTCAATCACAGGTTATATATCCCTTCTAAAGCCTTACAGTTAAAGATCCTGAGATGGGGCAATGATCACGTTACTTCGGGTCATAGAGGTTCGCAAGGCACACTGGAACTAATCTCACATTCTTTCTTTTGGCCTTCTCTTTCTCGGGATGTAAAGAAATATTGCAGAACCTGTCAAACCTGTGCCAAGAACAAGAATTCTACCCTTAAGCCTTATGGCTTACTCGAACAACCCAAATTACTGGTTCGACCATGGTCCCAGATCTCGACCGATTTTATTGTTGATTTACCCCTGTCTCAGGGTTTCTCCTGTCTGATGGTTACCGAGGATTCTTTTTCCAAACTTGCTCACTTTACTCCTTTCCCTGGTGTACCGTCTGCTTCTGAAATGGCTGAGGCATTTCTTAATGATATCTTCAGGTTACATGGTCTACCCGATAAGATCATATCTGATCGTGGTAGTCAATATACGTCTCGCTTCTGGAGAGCCATGTGTCAGCAGTTAGGCATTGAGAACAATACCTCAGGTGTTACACCAACAGATTGCAAGATAACTGGGTAGCCCTATTACCCACGGCAGAATTTGCGTACAACAATGCCATGCACACAGCTACAGGCCCCAGCCCTTTTTTCTGTACTTACGATATACATCCACGTGGCATACTCCCGGTGCATAACCCTCCCACCAACACACCTACTATTGAATCCACTTTAGCAGACATAACCTCAGCTCATAAGATCTCTCAGCAGAGCCTCCTCAGAGCACGTAAGAGATACAAGGTCCAAGCAGACCGGTCCCGTTTACCCTGTCCCAGTTGGAAGGAGGGGGATCGAGTGTGGTTGTCGACTAAGTTTTTGCCCCGGTGGCTCCATCCCACCAAGTTAACCCCCAGGTATATAGGTCCCTTTAAGATCACGAAGAAGGTGAATCCTGTCACCTTTAGATTACTTCTCCCAAAGAGTATGAGTCGCATCCATCCAGAGTTCCACTCTTCCCTCCTACGCCCGGTAGATCCTGACACCCTGTCCTCTAAGAACAAGGGGCTAACCGGTTGTCTCCCGTCCACCCCTGAGGAATATGAGGTAGCAGGTATTTCAGATTCCCGTTACAGAGGGGGTCGGCTGGAGTATCTAGTGAATTGGAAGGGGTACCCCCGATCAGAGGATTCTTGGGAACCTGAAACACACATCCACGCACCTGTTTTGACCCGACGGTTCCATAGGCTCCATCCGGGCAAACCGGGTGGCGTGGGATGGGGAAGGGGGCATAATGTCACATGCCACGGGAGCTGGCGGCTCTGGTCCCGATGGCGTCTGAGCCACCATTAGCCTGAGCCGCCACGCTCCCACGTACCGTGCTTTGGCGGTCTAGTCTTCCTAGGCTAGTACCGTCAGAAGCCCTTTTTCAATAGTCTTAACCCGGAAGCCTACGTGTTGCAACCTTCGCGCGTTAGGCTTTCGGGTTGACACGCTGTTGTTTTCTTCCTGTCCTGACTCCTCTGCCGGTCCTTCTATTCTGTATTTTTTCAGTTTCCAGCTCTATTTTTCTCCCGTCCTCCCTCGGTCCTGCCTTCCCTGCCTCTAGTCTCTCTCTCTCTCCTCTTTTTTTTTGCATTACTCTTCCTTCGTTTGTCTCCCTCATTGGAACGGCTTCCCAGTACTTTTTCCCCTTTTTCCTCTTGCTGCACCACTTGCCACTCCTCAACCTGCCATTGTGTCCTCACTATTCCGGATACATTCCTACCCTCGCTGGATCTCACCATCTTGCTCAATCAGCGGAAGATCAGTGTTCCACAGCCGGACAGGGGTTGTTTTTACCGTACGGCTTTTTCCCCTGGACCAGTTTGCTTCGGAAGAGGGGCCCACCTAGACCGCTTATTCAAGGGTCAGGGTGGCTTCCTTCCGAGGTAGACCTTACCAGCACTCAGACAAAAAAAAAGGAGGCGCTGTGGAAGAAGAGGTTCAGGGAAGGATTGGAACTCGACATTACAGGTGAGGAGGCGGAAGGGGAGTGGGGTGAAGAAGAGAAGATCAACTTAAAAAGTGAAAATAGCACCTTATCAAAACCTTGAATATCCATATACATTATTAAAGCTATCATTGCGAGCAAGGGTGTTGCTAGGTCTGGAAAATACCCAGGACTACACTAATGTTGGGACTGTCGGCACTCGGGGCTAGCTAACCTTTTGGTTGTAGCTCCTAAACTTCTATCCAGGGCTACAACCAAAAGACCCAGGGCTGTAGCCCCTGCACCCCCCCAGCAACGCCTTTGATTGCGAGATGAACATAAGAGTCACCAGCAACCTTTAAATGTGGCAAATGTGTTTGTGAAATGTCCTTGATAAAGGCGTGTAGGCTTGAGTCACTAAGTGCACAGAGTATACTGGGCTTTGTGCTCATTTCATTTTTCACCACCCAAACACACACGAAAATTAAATGATGTGAAACTTTATGACGTTTCCTCTACCGTATGAGTAGAGCCATGCAGGGTGTGGGAGACTTACTCTGGCGTTCATCCCCCGTTCCAGGGGATGGAACGGGAGATACCGGCCTGGCAGCCCAAATGATTAGCCCGAGTGAAGCGATGGTGGATAACGAGGACTCTGGGCCGTAATTCCCCGTTCCAGCCCCTGGAATGGGGGATGAAGGCTATTAGCCCCCCGGGTTAACAAAGCGGTAACACAGGGTGCTAAAAAAAAAATGATTTTCCTTCCTACAACGGGACGGCAAAGGCATACATGCATTCACTCTGTCCATCTGCAAACTTTAAGACTTGGGTGGAAACCTTAGGGGAAGGAGACTTTTGGGCCTCACTTCGAATTTGGCAGTGAAGTAAAAAGAAATCAGTAAATCCATCTCTGCCACTTGTTTGGCAGTAAGGAATTTTCCGCTGCGTTATCACACTCACCGTCTTCTGGGTTTTGGGGTAAAAATAGCATATAGCTGAAGGTAACCCCTCCACTTTATCTGCACGAAGTGGAGAATTTGCTGCAGGGCAGAATTAACAACTCTGGAAAATCTGCCAAAATCCCCCATGCAATCCTATGGACTCCAGAAATGGAGACTAACTCTGCCATAACGCCACTCGTAACCTGGAAGTAAATCTTCCACACCAAGTGGAAGTAACAACATCTGAGTTCGGCAGTAAATTATCTGAAATTACCGCCAGGCCCCTAGTGAGACTATTAATCTACAATCTCAATGTAAATCACATTGTCCCTTGGTGTAGTTTTGCTTTCAGTTCTACTTACTAACTACCACCACGATCATGTTGTACACATATCTGACATTCCATATATATTACATTCCTACTTGTGATTATGATGGGTTTCTGAGCTGTGTACATTATATGGAGGGGGGCATAGATAGTGCAAACTCTTACAGGCTCCTTCTAATCATCTCGCAATAGTTGTGGAAATAGACCCCAAGATACAATATCCAGTAGGTGGCCTGTTCCTGTGCCTATGCATAAGTGTATCACATCTTTTTTTAACTACAACCCACCACAACCTTCTCAGAGCACTATAGAGCCACTTACTGGCCCTAAAGTTGTGCTACAGACAAGCTCATACCCCCATTACCCTTGTTACGGACACCAACTTTTGGTGTGTAAACCACAGCAAGTCTTCCCTGGTTTATTGAACCAAAAATTTGACAGATCTCCTACCTAACCATCTGAAACATGCCGTTCCAACCGCTGCCAACTGCATCAGAATTCACTGCCTACACTGGTTTATTTTTCTTGTGGCTGAAGACATGTGGATGACTCCTGGATTAATATGCTGCCGCTCGCTCCCCTTCTACATTTGGACCCACCAGAGCAATGTTCGGCAAAGGATGCAAAATCAAGTTCTCTGATGTGGAGCTCAAGGTCCTGGGGGGCATAAGCAGGAGGTCACCCCAAGCGACAACAATGCAATGCCAGTCAACCCCACAAGGTGGAGAACGACAGAATGTAGTGGAATGGTCTGAAGAGGCAGATAGATGAAAGTCGCAGCTGTGCAAAGTCAGTGGGCGCCCATTGCTTTGGGAGGTGACTCACTACCGTGATTGCAGCTGCTTTCATGGAAGAATTCCATGCCATTCATGGATCTTGCTGGACAGAGAAAGAGAGCACACACGCACACATGTGCCCGCCACATATTACAGATTCAGGGCCTAATTCACAGAAGCGTTTTATAATGGCGGCGCAATCCTATAGGAAAAACTCTCTGTGAATAAGGCGCTTAATGTATGTAAAAGTGGCATACAGAATAGAATACACATGCACACAGTCTCTGGAACCCTTCTCACTCATACACATGCACACAGAATACATGGGGGGGTCAGAAGAAGGCCTAAAAGGAGGCAGGCAAGACTGACCTGCATGAAGAGGAGAAACTTGATAACCAAGCCCCCGTTATCACCCCCGCAAAACCTGCTCCCACAGGTGATATTACCACTGGAGTGACAGGAGAGCCGCATGTCCTGCAGCAGGCGAATCCAGGGGCCTGCTGACCATCACCAGAGAGGGCTCTGGCCTGCTAGCTCAAGAGGAAGATCCCAGAGGCTAGAGGGGAGAGATACCCCCATCCAGATCAGCTGGCACACTTAGCCACCATCGCGCCTAAACCTGATGACTAAGATACCGATTTTGACGGAAGGGAAGCAACAGCTGATGGAAAATGGAAGGGAGCCTTTGAGGTTTGTTAACGAGCTGGCAGAGGTATTGCAGACTGGAAAACAGCCAGCAAACTCACATATTATTTTTTTCCTCTTTTAATTGTTGACGGTATTACATACCTTTACAACATCTCACAATCGCAAACAATCACATCAAAAGGCAAGACAAACTAAAGCTAAAATTGATTTGAAAAAACGTGCCTTACAAAATCCTCACGGCATCATATCACAAATAAAGACCTGGGAATCAATAATACTCGGTGGCGCAAGCTGCAGTAGTGAAGATCCATGAGTTCGGAACGGATGTGGGAAAAGGAAGGATCGAGTCTGCACCGGTCCATGCCGAGCGGCCAACTTTATAAGCGCAGGCGGTAAACGCACACTACCAGATTCAGTCCAATGATATTGCAGGCTGGGCTGAGGCAGCTGCTGCTCAAGACAGAAGTCTAGCCAAGCTGTAGGCCCCGGCCTTAGAGCTACCCTCTGTGAGGCCTAAAACCTCTCTGAACACGCCCAGAACCGTCTTGCTTCCTCCAACCTCTCCTTTCTCCGGACAGGTGGTGCATGAAATTGCAGCCCATTCACAAGTCATATTCCCCGTGCATGTTCAGAGCTGGAAGTTATCCCTGCCTTTCCTCGCACCCCCCTATGAAAGGGACTCTCCACCCATCTCAACGGCCCATTCTCCCGCTCCAAATCATCACCCCAACATTCTCAGATGGGCAGTGCAAAGGCTCGTCCGGCACCTCCGTGGGTACACATGTCCCTATCCACAAAAGCAGATGACTGTAGCCCTGAAAATTAGCGCTGCATAGTGCTGACTTTCGAGGTAGTTAGGGGCTTTAGGGGATACAAGCTGGTGCAACTGGAGATTGAACAATGGTATGATTAATGGTGATGACCACTGGGGAGCCTTGAGGATAATGATGTTCGAGGGTCGCTACATATCCACCTTGGAAATCGCTTAGATCAGGGTGTTTATAGTTTTTTTCAGAATTGACACTGGTGTGACGTGTCAAGGTGAGAGAGTTCATGGATCTCATAAGAAAAATCCTTGGATCACAACATAAGTATAGGCGAACAAATTCTGCATCATGTTTTCTCCACATATGATTTGCTGAATTCAGTCTGCTTGAAGGCAATTGGACACGTTTTCATTGGTAGTGAATAGAGAATCAGGTAATTTTGATTAAAATTCCTGCACTAACGTATAGCCCATAGGTGAGTTTATTTATTGCAAAATAAATGAATTTGTCGTGAAAAGGCATTTTTTTACTAAAACAAATCGATGTGTTAAAAAAGAACCAACATTTAAAAGAACACAAAGGTCACATCCCTTCTGAACAAGACCACAAGCATCCCCAAACATGCTTCGCCCTTGTTGGACCTCATCATCAGTGAGGAGTAGCTTGGGTCTCTAGGCCCAGCAGACACGGGACCCACGTCTGGGCATACCTGTCCCACTCGGGCTGACTACAGCAAAACAACATCAGTGATGGCTGGAAGATTTTGAATTAATCTTCACCTCTGGCAATGCTCTGGGCAAAACCCCAGACCTCCGTTCTTCACCTGCCAAGCCATTACAAAAGGGGAAAAGACTATATGCAAATCAGGCTTGGTCCCAGACCAAACAGGGCAGTCCAACCAGAACTGCTAGTTCACATCCCTTCTGCACGAGACCACAGGCATCCCCAAACATGTTTTGGCCTTGGCGAGCCTCATCAGTGAGGAGTAGCTTGGGTCTCTAGGTCCAGCAGGCATGGGGACCACGTCTGGGCATAACCGTACGACTCAGGGTGACTACAGCAAAACAAAAGTGGTGATCCCTGGAAAGTTTAGTATTAATATTAACCTCTGCCATTTCTCTGGGCAGCCCTCCAGACCATCGTTCTTCACCTGCCAAGCCATTACAAAAGGGGAAAGACCACATGCCAATAAGGCTTGGTCCCAACCCAACCGTGACAGTCCAGCCCAAACTGCTAGGTCACATCCCTTCTGCACGAGACCACAACCATCCCCAAACATGTTTAGGCCTTGTTGGACGACATCAGTGAGGAGTAGCTTGTGTCTCTAGGCCCAGCAGGCACGGAACCAACATCTGGGCATACCCGTCCCACTCAGGGTGACTACAGCAAAACAAAAATGGTGATGGCTGGAAGTTATCTATATCGCCATTTCCCCATGTGTATGGTCTCAATGCGCTTTGTGGTTGGGACACCCTTGGGGGCTGAATTCCAGGTATGGAAAAGGTCTAAGAGGAGACTTGAGAGGTGTGTGTATTTAGCCAATATTGGGATTTAGGAGGAATGGCTAGGCTCCAGTAAGCAACCCAAGAGGTCAGACACGTGGGTGGGTGCTGCGAGAGGTCACAACAGAGCATTAGTGCAGGAGACTCGATGTGTATCCAGCTAGACTGAATTTTGTCATAGATTGTCCCTGTATTTGAATAGCAGAGGTGTTGAGGGAAGTCTGGTGTTTCAGTGCAAACCCATTATGTGACCAGTTAGACCGAAGATGACATAGCCGTAGCTGCATTCTAGAGTGTGTGGATGGCTTAGGTGGAGCTTATCTTCGGTGTCGCTGTGTCATCTGATCTTCTGTGGTGGAGAAAAGGTATCTATCCTGGTAGATTTTTTGGGCACTGTGGACAGCCTACCCTACTAGTCTACCAGATGCAATACACTGGGTGATGTAGAACATCTTGTCAGAGGGACAGACAGGCTACCATAAAAACTAGGCCGAAGTTTACCTTTGTAGTCTGATTACATATCTCCCATGTTTTAAAAAGGCTAACCAAAGCAGTCTAATAAGCATGTTGTCAAGGATATTTGCCTGTAAGCACAGTGTGATACAATGGCTAAATTAAGAAGTTACAGGTGCAATGGTGGGTTAGCAACATATATCTTCGGGCATCCTGGGCAGACTAAACAAGCTAGGCGTAAATTATCTAAGTGTACCACATGTGCTAACCGTACCACAGTTACAATGGTAGGCTACCCGCATACCTAGGTATAACCCTCATGGCTGTCCCCACATGTATTGTAAATTAGTAATATGAAATTGTCAGGACCAGTTCCAAGGCCCTGGAGTAGTGGCAAGCCATACTGATGGATCTTTAAGTACAGAGGGGCAATACTAATACATCTTCTAAGACATTTCCTATAACTAAAATCCATCTAAGTGCAACATATTTCCTACCCCCCTAAACCATCTGAGTGC